>NC_142422.1:5751250-5902187 GCF_059516105.1 Syngnathus floridae | reverse complement strand
CCATTTAATGAAAAAAGGATCGCCTTCTGTCATCACTACAAATATTTAGCAAGCGTTTACAGCACAATGAATCATTAAAAACACAACTTACTGCTAATACCCACCACTAGAGGGCAGAACTAAAGGATGTTTCGTACAAGACTACAAAACCTTGCTGATGCCATAATTGTGAATTCATACCATAATCAAAGTCAAAGTCAAAGTAATGTACATCTATGTCCTCTATTTTCTTTTTTGTTGTGTATATAGTGTGTTGTTACCTGCACATGCTGGACTTCCTGGACGTAGGGGTGCTAGGAGAAGAGGGTGGAGTTTGGTATGACCAATTGTAGTCTGAACCTTTCAGGTCCATTATCACCTGGAAGGAACAAACAAGATTAAAATACTTGCACATATGGTGTATCTTTTGAAAGTGATCATAAAAAAAAAGTCTCTATATATTGCTGTATTACTTGTTCACTGGCAGGGGGTAGTTTGTGAGGATCAGATGTCAATGATTTGAGGTCATCAGAGATGGCTTGGAGATGGGTAACCTCTCCCAACATTGAAATCTCTTCATCCTGTAAAAATAATTTGTAGCAATCACAGTAAGTATTGACACAATGAACTAGTTTGTCCAAATGTGCATTAGAAGTGTGACCCCGTAAAGTTTTTTTTTAGTCTTGAGCAATCAAGAGGTGTGCAAAAGGAAAACCCAGACGCTACATACCACTACAGGCCGCAGCATGGCTACAAAGGCGCAGAATCTTTGTCTCTCCTCTATTAGTGCTTTCCTCAGGGCCTCTTTCTCAATTTCTTCCAGAAGAATGTATTTGTCATTGACATCCTGCATTGCGCAGTCCAACTGGGGTAGGATATCACCACGACCTGCCAGATGGAATGAGCACACACACAAAAAATTAGCAAAGCTCATAGACAGAAGAAAAAGATGAAGAGGAGTTTACAATACAATACTTCACTCGCCAGAGTTGCAAGTATTTTTTTTTTTGATGTGACAACTCAACTGTTGTTTACAAAAAGAAACAAAATGACAAAAAACAAAATTGTGTCATACGTGTAGGGTGACTAAATACATTGAACTCAGATCCAGCCATCCTGAGTTTGCAAATGGAGGTGCAAAGGTTGGCATTTGTCCAAAGCTGGCACATAAAATGTCCTGCAAAATCTGACACAGTATGCTTAAACTCCCAGTGAACACAAACATGATGACAAATTCAATGTATATAGTCCACTGAAGCTACACTACATCATTATGTATAGTCAAGTTTTAAAAAAAAAAAAAAAAATCATTACATGACGGACTAAATTACAAGCAATGGCAATGAGACATGACGAATGATGTCAACAAATACACACTGCAAGTTTCGTGGCTGCTTTGAGTGAATGGAGGTCATTACTGATCACGCCTGTACCCAAAGGAAGGAAATGCCCAATTACAATAAACTGAGAAATTTTGCAGCACTTCATGACAACATATGGTATATAAGTTGCAGTTCCATTTCACTTAAATGGCAAACACAACAAGTTTCTCGTGAGACTGTACAAAGGGAATGATGGGAATTATGGCCGAAGGGTGCATGTCATTTGTTTGGCTTAAACCGCATAACAAACTTGTGAGCTATTCTTTACTCCAGCATCTGTTTTTGTGTCCCTGTTTGAATGTGACATTGAGTCCAATTTGTGATTCATGCTATTGTTAACAAGTCATTTTTGAAAGTCCTACAATAAGTGGTGGAACAATGATTAGAACTTCAAAGCTTGACCTTTCTCATGGAGCAGTCGAAATGTTACTGTCGTGATGCCACAAGAGAAGGCAAATGCACGTTTATGTGGATCACCTTCATCACTTATACAGGAAAAATAATGAAATTATCAAATAGATTATAGACAAAATATGAGATTTTTACTGCTGAAAAGTGCTAAATAAGTAAAGTACCCCTTCAGTATCTAACACACTAGCCTCCAAAACGTTTCACTTTACCTTGCAAGTAATGTTAACAAGAAAATAGTGGGAACTGAACCGGCACATTGCCTGTGTGTGTGCGGTTCATGTGATCTGACATGCACTCACACACGATTAACCTCTCCAGGTTGCACATGAGCAGTGATTACATTAAGCCACAGTCATGGGCTGTTTGTTATAACCATGTGTACTGACTTTGCTCGTCTTAGGACTTTACATAGATGGGATGAGAAACTTTTTTTTATTTTCTTGGCTGCTTTAGAGTTGTGGCTCATCTGTTGTATTCCAAACGACTAGAAAGACGATGTTTGTTATTTAGTCCGTATGCTGACAAATCCCATTTTAACTGCTAATCAGTGCAAAATAACCATAACCTTCTTTAAAAACGAGTGGCTATTGATCCATGAGTTTTACACTTGCCTTTTCTGCTGTTAGCCAGATAGAGAAACTTGCTCTTTTCGTGCTGACTAATAATACGGAGCTTGGAAGCCAAGGAAAGTGTTGAGTGAAGACTTTAATTCAACATGCTGTGTAACCGCACAGCTTGAACGAGAAAAGCCATGAAAAAACAAAGGCAGGGAAAGACACATTAAAAGCGTCTCCGTTTCCTAGGGTATGGCTCCTAAACCAGTAGCATACTATCAATGTACCCATAGCAACCCCGAAACGTAAATTAAAGATGACATTTGTAGAGTTCGCCAACTGATACTCCATATCACTTGACAAAGCATTACAAATATCTACCTATGTATTGACACTTTGACACTGACTGACTTACCCCAAGTGTCAGCTCCAGGAAGACAAGGATGGTTATCAGAACCATATGTGAACAAGGAGAGAAACAAAGTCAACTGAAAGAACGACACCTTCCTTTTAGAAGTGTTTGCATTGCGCTCAGCCGGCGTATTTAACGTGACTTGCTGTTCAAGAACAACAAGGAATGATTGCCAAATCTGATTTACAAGTTCAACTGACGTCATGTTTTAAAACGCCAAATTATAAACATCCCAAAACATAGCAATATGTCCAAGTGCTTTATATGTGGGTACATGTGTTTGTAAATCCTGAGCCAAGAGAACTTGAGAGGGAGGAAAAAAAAAAAAACCTGCCCAATGCAAGCTACCAAGTAAGGCAATGTTTAGCTGTACCAGATTTGCACAAGTGTTCATCAGTCAGGACAAAGTAATTCTGCACGTCTCACTGTGGTCCTACTTTGTCATGTATTTTATTCACAAGACATTGGCATTAAAGCAAAATTAAGAGTGTCTTTTTACCTTTCTTTGCTTTCTTCTGAAGCTTCAGTGTGTCTGATGACTTTTTCTTGATCTCCTGCCGAGCTCTCTTGTACTCTAGTTCAGACAAACAGTAAAAGAGTGTGCAAGAATTTAGTCAACGTCCCTCAATGGCATAGCAGATTTATAATAATTTTTTTTTTGCTCAAAGTGATGACAGCAACTTGGCCTTACATGATATTTTTTTATGACGACATATTTTCCCAGATATTTTTTTATTTTTTTAATGACACTGATAATATTATAGAAGGTTACATCTTTTTCAAGCACCATTAACTTTTGATTCACATAAATATCAACTTTGGCATTAAAATATAGAACAATTCAAATACTATATACATATATCTCCAATAAAACAGAATCAGACTCTGTAAAAAAAATGCACTTAAATAGTAACACATGCCCAAAAAAAACTACATATAGTATGTAGCGGCAGAGTAAAATGAGATTCCTGAGAACTTTTATCTCCTTCACCGATCACCTATTTGTATAAGGCTGGAATGGCAATTTTTTTTTAGGAGGGGGATTTGTGCTGCCTAATAAACGTCAGCAGCATTCCTTTAAATGCAGGTGTCTCAACAGTGTTAGATGGCTATATCTCTTTCTCTATATAGCCAGTAACGCTACATGTCAGGCATTACAATTGGTTGGGACGGCTGTGTTTGAAATGGACTTTTAACTTAAGGGTCACTGTCTTGCAACTTTCTTCACACAAATGCGACATTCCAGCTTGTTGACGTTAGCCAGCCACTGTGTTCATCTGGATTGAACCCAAAACATTACCACTGTGGCATTAAGCTTTGGAACAAAATGAGTTCCATTGATTCTGCCCAATTTTCTGTAATTGTAAATACATCAGAAAAAGCAAATTCGAGAATGCTAATTCTTTCACACTGCTTCAACGCTGACAATGACGTGTATAAACAGACACTCATAAGAAAAGAACATTTATCGAGTCTGGGAAAAACTACGATGTCCATTTTATTTATCGAACAATAGGATGGTTAAGTGATTATGGTGACGGGCTTAAGTGAGTGACCTATGACTGTTCTACCTTTGGCATGGTCTTTATCCAAAATGTAGACCCCTCTTTTCCACTCCTCCATCTGTTCTTGTAGGGGGTTGATCAGAGCCTCCAGGAAGGTCCTGCAGAAAAATCATAGTTATTATTATTATATTAGTGAAGTTAATTTAAAATCTACAGGTCCTCCCACATTTTCAGTATACTTCATTGAGACTGACAAGGGCAAATATTTTCACGTTTAATTTTTATGTTACAACCTCACTGCAGACTTTACTGACATATTTGCCCGAAAACTGGCAAAAGGTGACATCTCGTTTGTCAATCATTAATAGGCAGGCAACCCGGGCAACAGTGTTTATATCCAACTGTGTCACAGTGGGATGGTAGACGCTTGTGCAGTCATATCTGTCAATCATTACCTCACTGACTCGTGAGACATTTGTGCATATGTGACTGTGTTTAAGAAGCTGCGAGGGCTCGGCAGCTGCAGGCTTAGTCCATACGATTAAAATTAGACTGCAACTCTCTCTTGTCAACATTTCTCTGTCTCAGTCTGTCTGTTGTCCTTCTGTCTGTCTGTCTATCTGTCAGAGGGTGGGTGGGTGTAGCTTCCACCTACAGGGTGCTATGGAGATCCGAAAGGAATGTGCTGAAATGCCATTTGAAATTAGAGCCCCTTGTCTGGGTAATGTGTGTGTGTGTGAAATGGCGACAGATATGCGGTGGACATGTGTGAGGGTCGACGTTAAAACATTCTTAATGCGTAATGCTATACGCATCGTCTCTCGCACAAGTACAGCACTACAGGGGGCACTCTCGCACATGACATCAACACTTGGCGCGTAGAGTGACACCACATGCGCAGAGATGTTTATTGGATGTGCCTCGTGAGGGTGAAAGCGCATCAAATGTGTCGCGTTACGACATACTCCAGGATGGCAGGCTTGATTGTACATGCAAAACCAGACAATCATACATTCCAGTCAAGTGCTGACCAAAACAGTACTGGCATGTAAATAAATGTCAGTCGTGCAGTACTTGAGCAAAGATAGGTGCCAAACATTCGCACACAAATTCAATTCCTTACATGGAGAACTGTTTGAATTTAGCTTCAATGCCACGATGTCTCATGCACATCCTGGTCAAAGCTGATCCAATGTCTCTGGTGCCTCCTGAAAGACAAAAATAGAAAAAAAAAACAGGCATAATTGAGTTGAGTGAATCAGTGACAAAGTCAGTGTTTGCTTCACTGGAGAAACGATATATATTTTCAAAGATCAGGACATCAGTTTCCACGTGACAGTCTCGCTCTCACAGTACAATGACCAAAAAAAGGAGGGAAGACGAAACTCGATGAGAAAAAAGTAAAATGGGAAAAAAAGTCACAATATGCCTAAAATGGCACTGAGCAGTTGAAGTGTCTCATGCTGATGGGAATTGTACAAAAACATCTACGCCTAGGTTGAAACAATTTCAGCAACAAACCTTAACAACAAGATGACTTCACAAAGCTGTCATTAAAACTCTTACTGGACACTTGAGGCCTGCCCGAGAAGTATTTCGTAATTACATTCTATGTTTTGGGCAGTTGATCACAAAGAAAGGTGACCACTGCGTTCACGAGGATGGAGATCGGCAGGACTGGAATGCAGAAACACTACACAAAGCTACAAAATTGACAATAAGAATTGCAGCAAATATTTATTATTGAATAAATTGTAACATCAACAATTTTTGAGATAGTTCTGTTGCCATGGCTGTAGCAGCCAGGCTACGTGACGTGTTATAACTAACCCAAAACACAATGGCTCATTATTTCATATCGAGACAAGACCACGATGATATTGAGGCCCGAAAGGCTCGTGTCATATTCTTTCCTGAAGGCTCAGCAGCTGTCCTTCAGACTGGGACGTCAAGGTGACTGACAGAACTTTTGTTTGACTGACTCAGGTTTCTGTGTGAGATTGTTCTTGCATGTGTTTGTATCTATATACGAGTTTGTCTTTGCACGACTTTGTGTCTGCAAGTGGGAAAAGGTGGGGCCAGACAGTTCTTAGGCGTGGATGTGTGGGACTGTGCTCTGGTGAGGTAAGCACCGTTTTTGCAGATAGCACACATATATTATCATTTTTATTGCTAGACACTATGGACATTTAATAACGTTTGTCCTTTTTTAATGAGCGAGCCAGAAAGTGTTAAGCAAGTGAATGATACTAACAACTACAAGATGCTCTTTTGTTTCTTGCTTCACTTGTGTGTCATCCATCCATCCATCCATCTATCCATCCATTCACCACTAGACAACATATTATTCTTGAGGGTGGGGCTAACAGATGTCAAGAGTACCACAGGGAGGCCATAAGGCCCAAGAAAGTGTTAGTCCTGGCAAAATCTCTTCATTGCACGGTAATTCAGCAGCTCAAGTCAGTACTGTCAGGGGAAGAGTTTGGTTTCAGCTGATAATGTATTTTTTTTCTACCACACCCGTACATCTGGATTTGATATGAAGCATATGGAAAGACCGCAGTCATCTTGAAGCAGTAACAAGAGTGCCTCTGTCAAGGCTTGGCAATGTGACTGCAATACCTGCAATCCGTTTTGTCTGAACAATGTCCCATTGAACGGAGAAGTCTCATCTGAAATGACCCATGCAGCCAAACGCGATGGGCATTGCCACAAAGGTGTCTACTGATGATGCTGACCCCCCCCTACGGCAAAAGTCAACGTGTGGCTTCGGCAACAATTGCCAGTTACCATGGAAACTGCATGTGCACGTCTAGCCCCTTTTATGTTGACGTTGGCATTTTGACCACTTTTTTCTGGGAGGCTGTTCTCCATAAACATCGCTTGGGAGATGAGTCGGGAGGGAGGGGCTAAGGTAGTACGGATGCAATAACAAAAGCAGGACAGAAGGTAGAAGGGAATGCTGTAATGGCGGTAGAAGTGGGGGCGGGTAACTTAACACCGGCTCAAACATTTCTCCTATTGTGTTGCTGTCCGACAAATATTTCATATGGCATACTTGATATGTCACGCATCAAATGATGTGATAGCGGGATGCCGTGTTGCACGAGCCTGCTTTGCTCAGTTGTGTGTCAAAGGAAAGGCCAGATAAATGTAAATCTTCTCTTATAGTTCTGGCATGCCAATTTTTGTAAAAGAGGCTTGTATATACTGTAGCTGTGCATATTTCGTGTTCTGGCTTTCCATAAAATTTACAGCTTGGTTCACATGATTTTAGGTGCTCTTTGTTTTTAGAAAACTTACTTCGAGCCAATGTCAACTTTCTTTTCATTTTCACGGCTACAACAATATTCTCATTAATCCTAGCCCAAAGTTCATAGTCATGCATTCTCTGCTGTGCAATAGCAGGAATGAGAGAATTCTCCTAGCTAAATGTGAACGTTCCTATGTTCTTGTTGTAAAACTGTTGTGGTCCTTTCTGGGTAAAACTGTTATACACAGTGCATCTACTCTGGCTAGCATCATGTGACTGTCACAAATAGACACAATTCAAGTTGGGTGCCACACACGCTGTCTGGCTCACATCAACAAGCACACGAAAACAAGCTCGGAGCACCTCAAAAGCAGACGAGCCTACCAAAGTGCTTTAAATGTGTATGTGGAGCGCTGTAGCTAGCTGTCTGCAGAAATAGCTGCATTGTGACATGCAGTTTTGCAGTCTTGTAATTATACCTGCTCAACATTTAAATAGTCGGGGTGTGGGAGTCATTGTAAGAAACAAGATAATTTTCATTGTTACATTTTAGTGAACAATAATCCTAACTTGACAACTTTTTTCCCCCATTGCATTACAGCATACATTTTCACAAAGTAACAGATTCAAAACAAATTAGTATTGGAGTAAGACACCTTTTAGTAATTCCGCATTTTTACAAAAGACCAGCACATTCAATAATACAGTGGAGTGAAGCTAAAAATGGTAAAAGACAAACTGTCACAGGTCATCAAGGACCTTGTCAGAGAGATGGGTAAATTATGGCCAGAAATTTAGGCAAACATTCAATTTGAGTTTCTTGCAGAGCACAGAGGTTGTAATCCCAGCAGTGTGCCACGTAACACATGTTTGCTGTTAAGTGGGGGGCAGTGGTTGCACTGATAAGAGGCTGGAGACCGTACAGCTGGATTCAAACATACGCATATATACTAACCCAGCTGGTCCGGGGTACTCTGCTTTAAAAAAATTAGAGCGCTAGAGAAAACAAGAAGGCTGCACTAACATAAGAAAGATGATTGAAGAATTAAAATGACTTCATTGATGGCCTCCACTTGGATTGGTGTACATTTACATGTACATTTGATTGAAGTTGAATCATGCAACTGTTTGCACTCAGGAACTGCGGAAAAAAAATTCTGATGGGAAACACCATGTTTCAAATTCAGAGGTCAACCAGCATCCCCAGGACAAATTGGAGTTGGCTTCGAGGTGTACATTTGGGCATGGCTGAAAAAAATGCAGCAGGAATGTTGAAACAATAGTACATTTTGCTTACTGCAAATACAACAAAAAAGACATTTTTGTGGCAGGGTGTAGATCTAAATATTCTTTCAACGGAAAACATTGTCTGCGAGACAATTCTGTCCAAGCTCGTTTTCTCTGAAGGCCGCAAACAGAAAATTTGAAGAATGCAAGAGCCACTGTTTTTTTAAATTGTGAAATGGGCCAAGTCAAATAATATTTTTAGTACAATGTACACAGTACACAGGCTGCTGAAAAATGGGAGGCAGTCCACAAATAGCCCCCGGGCCATAGTTTAAATATTCCCGCGGTACACACTTTCCTTTTGGAACTGTTGGCATGTCCAGATTGAGCCACCCACATTGCACTCGTGTTTCATTCACTGATTTATGTGCCTGTGTAATCAGTCTTTCAATATGACAGACAAATGCATTCACACTTACATAGTTGATCACGCGTGTGAATAAAATCCTTTTGAAAAGCAATTTAAAAAAAAAAAAAAAATCATGGGGAAAATAATAAAGATTTCAATGATGACTCACCTATGGTTGAAATTTTGTGAAATAATGTGCAAATGTAGCTTTTATTGGTGTGTTGTTTTTGCAAAACTGCAACATTTAATTTGCTAGCAATAGCAGTTCTCATTTGTAATAAATGGACATCATTGACGTTAAACTATGCAATAAAATTTTATTCATTCTAGCATATGTGTTGGGTACAATTCTGAGACTGGAAGACCAGAAGAGCCAAAACAAGAGGTGCAAGTCCAACAATGAGGACGTTTTTTTTTTTTAGAATAATAGCTGGTTTTATCAGTTTTTCCTGAATGATGGGGGGCTTATGTGCCACTCTCTTAATAGATCAGATGACAGCCAGCGTCCTGAGCAGTCTTACTTTGGCAACCTACATACTCCATAGTCAGAATGTCTAGCCTCAGTGGAAAGCCACAAAAGAACCGCTGTGGGCAACACACGCACACACACCTGCTGCAAAGCAACGGGTGCTGACATGCAAAAAAAAAAAAATGTCCTAACACATCTATCAACAGCTGTTGACAGAGGAGGGGAAGGGATAAGAGGCTGGAACATTAGCATTGAATGAAAAGTACTTTTTTTTGGTGACGGAATTAAATGCCATGGCGTCGACTGGAGTTCACAATGGTTCAGTTTTAAAAAAAGTTAATTTCTACTCATTCATCCAAGTTGATTTCCTTGTGAAAATGCTTCACAGACAAATGTCTTGATTTTATTGCAAGTTAGAAATGAGATCAGAGCGGTAGAAGGTGCAAAAAAACATTCAAACAGCCAAAATAAATAAAAAATGTGGAATTTCTCCAAGATCGTTATGGTAACAATTTCGAGTGGGGGCTTATCAATACTCACAGAAAATACTTCCATGAAAACACATTCTACACTAAGTATAAGGTGGGAAGTTATTTGTGGAGGGAGTAAAGATGACAGCAAAGAGTAATTTGAGAGTCTTCCGCCTCTGTGTGGTTTTGCAGTTTGGATGCTAACGAGGTCTTGGGAGCACGGACAAACAAGAAAAGATAGCTGACAAATAGCATTTTTGTTAACAAATTATTAAATGGGTCAATGCCTAGGAGCTCCATTCCAAGCATTCTGAATGTTTCTTA
This sequence comes from Syngnathus floridae, assembly GCF_059516105.1. Taxonomy (NCBI): domain Eukaryota; kingdom Metazoa; phylum Chordata; class Actinopteri; order Syngnathiformes; family Syngnathidae; genus Syngnathus; species Syngnathus floridae. The sequence continues at coordinate 5,891,792 of NC_142422.1, read as the reverse complement.
TCAACCAATGCAATGAATGGGACACTATTAAGATCGTCATTGTATTTTTCAACAAAGTGTAATCTTATAAATTGACATGCAAAGGAGTAGTACAGATACATTTATTAGACTATAATCCAATGGAAGTTTTCTGTCACAGCTTCCCTAAATTAACAGCATCGGCAATCACCAAAATATTTGCATGTTAAAGTTATGGTAGTGGCATACTTCTGTCAAAATCAAAATATATTCTTGTCCAGTCATTTTCAAAAGTTCTGCTCAGCCTTAGTTCTCTGTTTCTCTGTAGGCTGTGCCCTGCTGCTTACTTGCTGTCTTGAGTTTTGTCCCAGTTAGAAAACAATCGTCTGGTTCAATGACTGGCTAAAGTCAGGACCAAAATAAATATTCAGGGCAAAGTACTGATTGCTGCATGGGAAAGTACCCGGTCGGTAGCAAAACAACTTTTTAAGAAGAGACTTATTTTACGACAGTATGTATGTCCCCTAGTAAAACACCCGCGATAACATCTTAAAAGCTGCAAGATGTTCCTTTTCACCACAGACATTCTTGCTACATAAACAGCGAAGGCATTAGACATGACATGAATACTTAATTAATATCTAAAATTTCAAATCACAAACATTGCTAAAGGCAACTCCTTGCTGGTGCAATCTGCTGTGATGATCCAATTAGTCAACTAATTCCGATTATTATCGGTGACTCGCGACATAATTGCAGGTCGAATTGCAGCTTACAAGTCCTCTAAAAAACAAAACAAAACAAAACAAAAGCACATTACCGGTGATGGAGCGTTTTAACAGTAACTGGAACCTTGACTTTTTGAAACCACGTTAAACCGTCAAACCAGTAATCAGTCCCATGTCTACTGGTGATCATTAAAACCAGATAAACAGAAGACACTGAGCAGTTTCCAACTAGAACACAACACTGCTTTTGTCCGAAATAATGACCAACAGATTACACCCACCATGTGTGCCTCCGTGTGTGTGTGTACATGTGTACATGTGCCACTGATACTGTCAACGAGTAAGTGAGGTGACATTATCCAACCCGGCGTCACCCCATATCCATCCGCCCGCCCACATACACATGGTCTTCACACAAGCACATCATTCATTGAAAGGGCTTCATGAAGTGTCTGCGGCACAACAAGAAACAATCAGGACCACTCAACTCGCTGGGTCGCTTTCAAAAGCGGCAACTATTGAGCAATTTCCAAAACAAAACTATGAAGTCAATCAGGGTTTGCCCCAATGAAAAATTTGCTATTTTGACTTTGTATTATTTATATCTTGTTACTTTATTGTCTCGAGGTCTATCAACCTTCTACCTCTTTGGCTTTCAAATCCTCATGATGAAGCGAATAACATTTTAGTGTTGGTTGACAGACCAGCAGATAAACACCTGCCTTGGCAATCATGAACGTAGACAGGCATGCCAATACAAAGAAGCAAGAAAATGCTGCAGAGCGCAATAAATTAAGACAGAACGTTCTTGATGAAGTGCGAAAAGAGTCCCTGAAAAATATGAAGTCTTTCATTGTAGTCCCGTATGAAAGCCAAAGTTCCTGTCAAAGTCACACCAACGATGGCCAGATTAATGCTCTTGTTTTATTTGGGTTTCAGTCAAGCTCCGGTAAGGTAGAAGCTCCATATCTATGAGACCTACTGTGAGAATGTAAGAGCCTTCGTGCTACTATAGAACAGAGGATGGATTGTTGGCTGGCAGCCCAAGGTCCAAGGGGAATGTGGTCTTTAGAACAGCATTACTTGTTGAAGAAAGGAAAAACTAAATTTAGAAAACACGGGGCCTTGTGACCGCGTTCCCGACACGACTCACTGGTCTGGCCAGGTTCATGTTTAAACAAAAACAAAGTGCAAACAGAGACAACACCCACAAACAACATTGGTGACACACGTGCAACACTGATTCTTTCTTTCTCCGACAAGAGAGAGATTGTTAAGCCTATTTCGTTTGTCTTGAAAAAAAATTGGTAGTTATTTCTTCTGTAATGTAAATTAACTCTTACCTAATATAACCTTAATTTTATTGTTATTAACATGCCCTTCAATAATTATTAAATTGACGCCTTCAGTTTCAATAAAGTTTGTTTATATACGTCATCATTGAGTCACGCTGCTTCATTCAAACAGGCTGTGCAAACAACATGGAAATGGAGAAAAATGATTAGCATATTCAAAGCTAAGTTTTCAAATGGCTGCACTTGTACAACTACACAAGGTTCAGTGGCATAAATGGAGTTAGTTCCAAAGGCTAATGCTCTAGTGACAACATTTTGGTTTCAAGCCAAAAGAACACGGAGAGGCTAGCTAACATCACCAAGCTGGGATGTTGCGATTGTATAAGTCGCAATACAACAAACCTCATCGTCCATTTAAACATAATCATCAATCCTGACACAAAACACGGCAGAACATGGTTGGCCGTCCATTTTGCGACAGCTTGCATTTCTAACGCCTCACAGATGGCACTTCATGGTGTTATCGATGAAGAGATGCCGCCATTCAAGTGTTGAGGAGATCAGCGTTTCAAGAAATGCTGTAGACTTTAGTACGTATTGCTTAAAAAAAAACGCTCAATGGAAATATTTTACTCTGACACTTAAGATGCAGTTATGTGTGTCAATATTTGTGTAAGGATATTTTTGAAACGAGGCCCTGGCTCTTTTATTTATCTAAACTTTTTCATAGTTCATTTGTTGTTCTACATTTTAATGCCAATGTTTGCGATGTTCGAAGGTTAAATGTTAATTGCTCTTCTACTTGAATTATTATTGTCATTATTATTTTCCCATTGATGTATTGTAAAATTGCGCCATGAAAAAATGCAATGGTTTTACAGAAAATATATTGCGCTAAAAAATGTGCTTTCATGACAGGCAGAGTTCTAAAATGTTTCACTAAGTGTGTCAAAAAGAGAAGTGTGCATATTTTAAATATTTATTTGGATTTAATATATTCTGTATTTATCAACTGCTGTGTTGCTTGGGGGGTGTAGACACAAGGTTGTGCAAACTTGTAAATGGCAGAGTGTGTTTTTGACCATTTTGGTAGGTAGTTAAATTACTGGCTCCAGCTATTTGTACGTTTCACAGGATGGGGTCGGGTCAAACTTGGAGAACAGAGACTTAATTCAGAGTCATCCACCAAACTTGTACAGAGAACAGGATTCTAAGCGGGATAGAGGACAGACATCGTACACGCTACGGCTAAAAGTGAAAAAGAGGACAGACTTTTCAAAGGGGGCATTGAGGCAGTGGCCCGCTTGAGGATGTGAGGCTGCTCTGTAACCAAGAAGCCGAGCCATGAATTGAGCACAGCAAAGTTTCCTGTATGGTCACAGAGAGCACCGAAATGTACGTCACTGCACAAAAGGAATAATAAGATTTCCCATTTTTTCCATTTCTAATTTAAAAAAGTTTGCGCATGATTCAATAGGCAACAGAGTCAGTTATATGACAAAACCAGGCAGTGTGTTTTCTCATTCAGAATGATGATGATGTAAAACGAGGTGACAGGGAACAACGGCGGGGTCAACGGGGGCAATGATGGACACATCACTGGGCAAACGTAAGATGTGTTTAGCGTGTGCTTGGCAAAATGTACGCACATGCACACGCTAACGCCTATGCACACATGAGAATGCACATACTTGTGCTGTGAACATGTCTCCACTTAGGTTCCGGTGTGCTTCAGTGCATGGGATTTAATGGTCATTGTTTTGCCCCCTTTTGACTCTTGTAAAATCAAAGAGCTTATGGACTTGGTGCAGACGCACACTCATTAGTAACCTCCTATATGCCTCTTAGAGTTTTGGTCCCCGCTGTTCGTCATCCACATTTAATGAACTCAGAGCTATTAGTGAACATTAACTCAACTTTCCCATGTCTGCTTTGCAAAACCTTATGCCAAATATGGACCCTCATTAAGCACGGCAGAATTAACCTCAAAGAGTGGTTGTCATGTGAATTGTAAAACTGTGCATCTCACTAACACTCTACTAACACAGGGTGTCCTTATGCAGCTCGTGTTTTTAGAGCATTTAAAGAAATCTTCTTGTAGCATGTGAAACGCTGCAAAATGTAACTGTAATCGTTTATAATTTCTTATTGCACTAAAGACGATCATCCCGATCCCCCACACCCCAAAGTTTTAACAGAATCAAACGAGTCTGTTGGAAAATGATCAATCCGTCTCAGCTTTTTAGTGGTACCACTGATAACATTGCCAGAGCAATGACTTACATCTGAAGTTCTTTACAACTACAGTATAAACATAAGAGACCGACGGCTGTCCCAGAGTCGATAGATCAACTTGTCAATCTTTACAACGTGAAGGCTTTACGACATCAACTACAAAGACGGCTGGTGCCTTTGAAAATTGATACGTGTTCGGTCGATTGTCTACTTTACAGTTATGCTTCAATTTTTTTCACACTTCGTACAAATCCGCAGGTCATGGTGCGGTTCAGTTTGAATGGTTACCCATGGGTAGCATGGTTGTCCGTTTGTCAAGGGGTGGTTTTCTTTGTTTGAGAAAATGTGCGTTGTGTTTTCTTCTGATCACTTTATAGTTGTGACAAATCTGTCAAAAAATCTGAAGTGTGTTTACGAGCATCCATTAGGTAACGTACGAGGCAGTGGAATGATGTTGATTTAGGACCGAAATGCAAAAAGTCATCTGCTATTTATAGGAGAGGGGGGTGGGGGGGTGGCTCAGGTCAGTGCTGGGGAAGGAGTTGATGTCTCACTCATAAACACACACAAATATTTTCCTTGCTAGTCCAAATGCAGCTGGCTTCAAATCAGGGGAGGGAGCATGATCAAAACAAAGCTACAAACAGCAAAATAATGAATTTATTACCCATATGTTAAAGAAACCAACCATAAAAAATACTTCTCTGCAAACTGGACAACTTAACTGGTGTCAGTTGATTTTGAACTACAGCGAAAATGTTTCACTTGACCAAAGCACCTGCGTTAAATGGCGCCGAGCCATTCATTTGATTCCTACCTCTTGAATTCGTTGCCAGGTCAGCCACTTTCTGAAAGGCATCCAAGAAGGCAGCCAAGGCAACCACTGTGGCTCTAGAAGATGGAAAAAAAGAGAAGAGCTTCAGTTACAAAAAACACTTTATTGATTGATCCTTACAGAACAAACATCCTATTTTGCAGTCTGTGTGCTGGTAACATGAAATGAGTGAAGGTACACACATGAACAAAATTGTTGGTACATTTCTGCTAACAAAAGAAAAGTCCGAAGTGGCCAAAGAAATAACTTAAATCTTACGAAAGTAAATGAAAATCTAATGAAAATCAAGAAATGACAATAAGACATTTTGTTTTGAACTGTGATTCAATTTGTCAACGCTTGTTTATTTCCAGGGTCCGAGAGAGAACCTTCGCACTAAACTGGGGGAAAGTTTTTACTATTGCTTCATTAAATTACCAGTATGACAGAACAGAATTAATAACGTAAACAACTGAATTCCACAATTTAATACCAAAAATGTCTTGAGATTTTGTATGCAAACAAACACCACTTTTCTTATCACTCAAATATCTCATAAAACGTAGCATTGGCTAACAAGCAGTTTGGGGGAAGAGTTTAGAAAAAAGATCAAGGGTGTGGCTTGACCATGGAAAAAAAAAAAAACGTGGGCACTCTCAAATTCCGTTCTATTTCAAGCACAGCACAAGCAATGGAGGAGCTACAGCCAGCAGATCATTTATCCAATACTCATGGATCGAAAGCTCTCCCAAAGTCTGGTCAGCTCAGGTTATTCACTGACAAAAAGTGGATTCCTTCAATTTGAAACAATATTTGTAAAACCATTCTTAAATGGTATCAAATGTCAAAAAGCACCTGTCCTTAATGTGAGGGATTCAATTTTATTGTTGTCAGTTGAGGAAAGCCTGGCCAAGCCAACCTCCACTCCCTATAGACTGAGTGCTCAGCCGCCGACAATGATACATGGACTGCCACCATCTATTCTTAGTGCAGCGGAAACTGGAATGTAGCTGTGGTTGATTTGCATCCTGGAAAGAAGGTGAATTCGACACCACTTCTGACACACTAAATTCCAACAATTTTCAGATGAATATGTATGTCAAATGTACTTAAGCCATTGCATGCAGGCATTGAACATAATCGAAATAACCAAGCTCAAACTGATTTTATTCATGCCTTGAGGGGCTTCTTTCCTTTTCCACAACCCAGAATAAATTCTTCATCCCTAGACACAGCTGCATCGGCCAACAAACGGACCAAAAAAGTCCATGATTAGAAATCAGCTAGCCTTTATTCTACACCATACTTCAAATCAAAACGAGCAGGAGAGGAAAAAGGCCATTGATGGACCAAAAAATGGCCAAACACTGTAATTGGTTGATTTCCTAGGTGCCTTGTGAGAGGGGTGCAGAGGGTCTAAATTACAGAGCAGTACCCCAAGGACATCATTACACACATAGACACATGCCACAAGCGCTGCTGGCAAGCCACTTATCGGTACCAAAGCGGGAAGGTGGGTGTGTTTGTTTTACCATGTGTGTGTCCATTTATGCAACCCCGTCCCAGAACAGATTACAGAGCTCCATGGGTGGATGGGGTGTGGGCTGGCTATGCTGTGGTCAAAACCGCCACTTGTGCCAAATTGGAAGTGGCTATAGAAAACATTAAAGCGGACCCAAAAAAAATCCCGATAGTGGTTTACCATTAGGGCAAGAGGCTCACTCTTAGAGCTCAGTCTCAAAACTTGGAATCGATCCAGTAGTAATCGCGATTGCCACCATGGCAAAGTCGAAGTCCAGTAATCGGGGCAAAGTTTGAAATCCCACAACAGGCTGTCTATAAATAGCGCTTGTTGCACCCCTGACTTGGATCATCTATGTCAAATGGAGATTCCTCTCCATTCGTTCCGTCGTAACCTTTTCACCAGCGGGGTCAGTGGTCGCAATGTACTCTAAGACTAGCAAATTGGGAGTCATTAGCAACAAGAGCACAAATGCTCCCCTGAGCTAAAGTATGACAGGGTCACATATTTAACCCCTAAATGATGGTAACAGTCGAATAACATATCACCATCAATCAGTTGTAACACTGAGAAAACAGAGGAAAGGAGCACAGTGTGGCCTCTGGATGCTATTGTTAAGTCCCTGAGCCTTTATACAGCTGTCACCATGAGTCTGTCCAGGAACACGTGGACACTTCTTCGGCAAGAAATCTGACGTACATCGTTAATCAAAGATCATTCAAAACGGCAGGACAGTCACAGCTACAATACATAGGGAACAATAAGCTTTTATCACAGCTGTCGTAAGTTGTTTGTCTACTGACACGTGGCCACTTAAAGGCGCCCAAGAGAAGTGGCGAGAAGTGGCGAACATTGTTAGTAGAAGACTGGCAGGAGGTGCACAAATTTACAGCCTGAAGAAGACAATTAGGACTGAGACATGAACAGACAGGAAGGGCAAAAAGGATGTTGAGAGGTTTATTTAAATTTTGGAAGGACATACATATTATACTAGGTAGGTAAAAAGTCATCTTTGATAGAATTGCTATTTTTAATATAAAAGGGGTCATTGGTGAGTCATTGATACAGTATGAATGTAGCTCCACAAAAAGATGAGCCATGTAATCATGCAAATGCTCACCTGAGCTGTGACTGCAGCTTGCCTGCCTTGGTGATGAAGTCCTCCCAAATCGGGTAGCCGCTCTGTGAACGAGAAAAACTTTGTTGCGATCAAGACAGATTTAACAATCGCCGGATACATAACATCTGATATCGCAGGTGAAGAGATGTGCAAACTGTTGCCCGAACAAATGACTCTTCAAATGATCATTTTACCTTCAAAAAGATCAGAACGATTATGAACACAGATATTTACCATCATGTCCTGTCGGTTGCAAAATGGGTCACTGGCTTCTTTGGGAAAGGTCCCCTCACAGCAAAACTATTAATACCATGTCATAATGAGCCCGGCACCTAATGGGACTCTAAATTTACCAAATTGAGGTCCACCGCTTGAAATAGTTGAATCTAAACTATGGCAGTAAAAAAAAAAAAAAAAATAGTGTTCAGTCGAGCCTGCAGGCTATGAAATGGAACTCAGCAGTGGAACGGCACAGGATAAAGAGAGTGAGGGCTTGACCAAATGTTTGCCAGTGATGTGCTACTACTGTCAAGTGCCTTAGGAATGTTATGTTATGCTGTCAAACATTACACCCAACAATGAAGCTCTTGCCGTCTTCTGACTACTCTCTCTCACGTCAGCATGGATCAAGAAAGCTAACAGAGGAGGATTGCAGAAGGAAAGGTTGCACGGAAAAGGATGCTGTGCTAGTTGCTTCATTCATGCGTTTGTACTTTTCATATAGCCCAGGGAAGACTATAAATACTGATTCGGGGTAATGTTAAATTATTCGTGTGATCAATGGAATAATTGACAGAATAATTGATTATAAAGATATTTGTTTGTGACGGCCCTACTATCCACCACACTTTAGTTGGGATAAGGTCTTGGTGTTTGGGTGCTGTGCCATTATTTTCCCACACATGGCATTGTGTGTTCCTCCCAAGTGCTCCCTAACCAACTTCAAACACACAGCAATGTTTTCTTTTTTTAGACAGCTATGGCTTCCTCCTTGGGATTTTCCCATGAAGCCCATGATAGTTTAATGATTTGCGTATGGTAGATTTGTTAAGAGAGATGTTGGCATGTGCCAGTGATTTGTTAAGTCATCAGCTGACAGTTTTATGTTGGTTCTTTTTTTTTTTTTTTGTTTTGGCAATCATCTTTCCAGGATGGCCACTACTTGAAAGAGATGCAATAGTGCTGAATCATCTCCATTTATAAAAAACTCCTTTTACAGTTCACTATGATCGTCAAGACTTTTAAAGATACTTTTGTACCCTTTCCCAACTTTTGTAACCTTTTACAACCAATCCTGATCACAACCTGATTGAGATATGGTGGCATGACATTAAGGGAGCTATTCCCAAGAGTCATCCCAGGAATCTTGGACGTTATTCCTAAGAAAAGGTCAATCAGTTATGCAATCCAAGCATATCTTCCTGTAAATGTTTGTTGTTTAAAAAAATACATATAATTGTGTTGTATGAATTTAAGCAGCGTGTTTATTCTAACTTTGATTTAGATGAAGACCATGCCACATTTTATGATCAATTTCTGCAGAAGTTTAAAAGGAATTCCCAAATATTCACCTCCATTTCACTCCAACTGTAGGAGGCTGATATTAGAGACAATATTGACTATGAAATTAAACACCGGAGCGTAAAGGTTTTTAAATTTCTTTGCAAACCGATGCCTGCAGCGCGCCCCCCATACGTCAACCCCTATGCAAGTAGACCCCGCGGACGTTATTACACTCCGTCGGTCACATTCTTTCCATTCCTCCGGGGCAAGTACAACAGCTGAGACAGCAGCCAATTGTCTCTACAAGTCGTCTCTGTCAAAAGAGGGCGAAATAAGACGTTCCACCTGCTTGTCTAAAAAATGGATCATCGCCAACAAGTTTCACTAAGCAGTAACGTCTCAAGTAAATCACTCAGATGGTAGTCTAGCCGGGTCTGTTGGAAGCTGTGCGATAACTTCTTTCATCTTACCTTCATGTCTCCGATAAGAGTTTGGAAAAGTCCTCCAAGTGCACTGCAGTCCTTCTCGATAACAGCCTCCATTTTCAGAGGACCACCTCCAAGTGGTCACCCTCGACTTGAGCTCAACACCTCTGGTCCGAAGGTGAGGGCGGAAGAGTCAACAAGAAAAACAAAAATAGAGATTCAAAAATAAAAAGAAAAGGGAGATCCGATACTGAGTTATCAACAACAAGAGGCGTTTTGACCACAAAGTTGTGAGGAGAAAAAAAAAACTGCTCCCGGTGTACCGTTCACTTCAAAGAGGCTGTTGGAACGAGAGTAAAATTTAATTCCCACTGTCGTCTCCACGCCGTTTGCTTAATAGTCATGTTAAAACAGAAAGTTCAAGTGAAGTAGAAACTATCAAAATCTACGATCCTCTGATGATATTGACAGGTAAACCGGTTGAAATTCCCGGCAGAGTATTCTATCGTCTCTATCAAAAACACCGACTGAGAGAGTCGGTGAAAAACACCAAGAGCGAAAACATGCCAAGCACGCGATAACCCGGAGAAATGCACTTCCGGTTGGCTTACAAAATAAAAGCAGTAACAAGGGATGTGCAACTAACAGGAACACGCATTTCCGAAGCAGATTAATGACAAAAATGCTTTTGAAGATGGATTTTAAAAAAATACGTGCTAAAGTTTCTCTTGCGTAAAATGTACAATTCAACTTTTTTTTTACAGAAACAAAAGTTTTATATTTAGTTTTATGATAGTTTTATATTATCCCTCATTCTATTTGACGCCATTATTTTGTAGAAAATATATATTCAATGTCTATCAGCGTTTTTTTTTTTATTATTTAAGAATTTGTTCACTCTTAATGTGAAGACTTGGCCGTTACCGTGATGAAAGAGGTCAGTTAAACAGAACTAGCTTGGATGTTTGATGTTTGAAAAAAAGAAATAAAAAGAAATATTTAAGAACACGTCTGTGAATAATTAACTGTGACAGTTTCTCATAATAGAATATTTTGTACCATCAAGTTCCACGATTAAAAAAAAAAAACGTACCGAATGTCAGTCAATGAGCGTCATCTAGCGACTGATATTTGAACGACAACAGACGATGACATTTACCCCATATAATAAAATAATAAAAATAAAAAAAAGGGTCTAACTTGCAAAAAATAGCCGTTACGGATATCGATTTCAATGTCCCAGCTTGAATAAAAACTTTTAAAATGTCTTTAAATTCACAATCTGTTCACTGCATGCCAGGAACTAAATGTTTCACTACCATTTAATTTTATTTCTCGTTCATTTTTTAGGCTGGGGGTGGATGTTCATACGCTAACTTTCACATTGCATTTGAAAATTAGTTACTGTAATCCTGATTTCTTTCCCCCTCCATGTTCACTGTCTGTAATACAAAACTCACGTTTAGCCACTAGAGGTTGACAGTGAGACATGTTTTAAACGGAGACTATGTTTCAGCTTTCAAGATTAAAAACCGGATCCGTGGTGTAAATTGGCTCATTTGTTTGTTTGTGTCCTTCGACAGTTTTAAAGTGATTAAACTTATTATTTTGTCTTCTCTTTTTATTCAAATAAAACATGACAAAAAGCCTGGCATTTCAAATAGGGGTACAAAACTTTTTATATCCAGTGTATCTAGTAAATAAATGACATGGCATTTTGTAAGATTTTATTGCAGTTTTACTTTTCATTATTTAGCAAAATGTACTCAAATGTAACAAAGGCACAAGCATTCAAACAATTTATTTTAAATTAGTAATAATTTACTACTGTAATACAAACCGTGCTAGCCTACACTAAATCTAACTAATCACTGTAAAGTGGTACATCAATCAATAATTTAATATGATAGTTATTAGTTCTTAATGTAAATGAACTATTATTATACATTGAAATAACTGCGTAGGTTATGTTGAAATTCTTTAATATTGGTAGACTTGAGTGTTTAATCCTATACATTCTAGAGAAGGTACGCAATGTCATATGTATGTATAAAACCAACTGTGTAGTTTGTTAAAATTCTTTAAAATACCAATATTGGGAGATCTGTGTTTAATCTTACCGGTTAAACAGAAGCTATACAATGATGTAATCGAACAAAATATTTTCTTATAGAAATTCAAATACCGTATCAGTACATATTTCAACCAAATTAATAACATAATGTCAATTGTGAGGTGAGTTTCCATTCCCTTTGCATCCCCTTTTTTGCAGGGCCTGTCCAAGAAAATGTTCAAGCATATTAAGTTTCTAATGTGCGTGAAACAAAAGTAGCACGACTAAGTGAAATTTAGAAGTTTTGGAATTGGGAAACATTCTCTTCATTGAGGATGTGAATCCAGTAGAATAAGGAAGTTAGTGTTTGTGTGAATAAAAAACTAGTTGCATAAGTGTCACGAACATGATGAACATACATGCAATATAAAATAGCAACATTTTTCAATGCTGTCTCATCGATTTACTACACCACTAAACATGTTTGAGATGTTAATAACCTTAGAAAAAATATTGGTCATTCGGTAATGAATAAAGTTCACAAAAAAATAAAAAATGTCACGAGCTGATCATACTTGAAAAGGGGCATTCCACTTTCACAATGAATAATAGCAGCATGATTTATGAAGCTATTCTATTGTAGTATTGTGAATGTTTCTCCTGTTGGTGGAGATCAGGTGCAAAATTCGGGTTTCAGGTTAAATCCTCCACCTCTTGAAGGCCATCACCAAACTGCAGCTGTAGCATAGCGTCACCACAAATGCAAATATCTGTGATGAAAAAACAAACAGATTGTGGAGAAAATATAACATGTTTGGGAAAGCTGGCACTTGCAAATATTTGAGGAGAATTTGAATCCAAACAGTGGACTGATGACCCCCCCACATATGCCATATAGTGTAACGTCACCTGTCTGCAGGATCCTCATTATTATTGTGTCAGTGGAGACACATTGTAGAGGGTTGAAGGTTTGAATATAAATATGCACAATTAGAAAGGTGTTTGAAAAAGACTATACTCACTGTGGCCACTACGTTAATATTGTACTGGTTGCCAGTCAGCAGAGTGAATACATTTCCCCGAGGGTAGTGGATGCACATTACAGTTCCTGTGCTGTTTGGCAGTGGTGTGATGATGGCTCCTCCGTTGGCCGCCGTTGTTGCCGCCTCCAGCACAAAAGCGGCAAAATAGAAAAGCAAAGCTAAAAAATGGTAAAAAACATCCTGAAAATGAGAAAAGGGGACATATTAGGATGGCACACAGCACACAAAATAAACAAGTTCATTCTAAAAGTTTCATGTGTCAATAAATTCAATTAACTGTAAAGTTTATATAAACATGCAGAAGTGTGTATAGTGTCGTCAATAATCCCACGCACTATAAACATAGCAAAATGAAGATGGCATCTTTAAAAGAAAAAAAAAGGGAATGTATTGCATTACATAGGAAAACAAAAGAATGAAAGGGGGAGTTTGTGTTGAAGCGGTTGGGACAACAACAGTGAGGTCTTTGTTATCTTCTGCTGTGAGCTCATCATCCATGTCGCTCATTGTTCTGATGAAAACAAACATAGCACGTTTGGCTTCTTTTAAATGACGCTTAGCACCTAGAGCAAGGCTGCAGGTCACACTTGACAGAAACTGCACTGGTTTCTGGGTTATGCCAAACAAGATTTGCTGGCCAGGCCGTGTTAACATCAGAATTGTGGCCGCTTCAATGAGTAAACCAACGACAGAGTCAAATAGAACCTACCGAAAAGTTCCAGTCAATACTAATGCGGTCAGCCAGGCCGGTGATGAGGAAAAGGAGGTAGGTGGAGGAGAGGAAGAAGCAAGTTACAGACACAAACATCACCCAGCCCTGCAGTAGAGGGACTGGCACGTTGGAGGAAGCTACCAGGATCCATACCAAGCCGCCAAATAGCTGGAGATACAAGGCAAAGGAACGCATTATTAGTCAGCGTTTCAAAATACACCCATTGAGAAAGATAGCAAAAATAAACGGTACTTTAATATAGCCACTTTAATATTTAATATATACCTCAGAACCAGAAATGCAACTCATGGTAACATAGAATACGGTTTACTAGCTGGTCATCACAACATGGAGAAATTCAATTAATCAAATAATCAAAAATAATAAACCATTCAGTATACATTGCTTATTATACTGAACATGTGTTAGTTGCAATAACCCCTATACAAAAGGTTAATAGTTTTCTTAATTTTAAGTTAGTTACTCTAGCATGACTGCAAAGAAGTGCTCAAATTGTTTTTATAATTGTATAATAAATTCAGGTTCAACAATATTTGACTGGAATATCACAATCACAACATTGCAATTAAAGAATACACATTAATATGTCAAATACAGTTCAAATATGACAGAAAGGGTTAAAATAAACAAAAGCTCAGAGGTGTCAAGGACCGTGAGATCACCTTGCAAGTTCTAAAGGTTGCCAGGAGAGACCATGAGGTTGCAACAAGTTTACTATGCTGCAATGCAAAACAACCACAGGAGTGATCTCATGAGTTCAGGATCAACACTTACTATTTCTAAGCAGATAAGCACCCCAGAGTAAGTCCTCAACACTTCCAGTCCCAAAGGTAATGAAATTGTGGGCGCTGAGAAGGTGGTGGCAGCTGGATTGGTGGCTGGCTCCGACATCTCTCTGTCCGCCTCTCTCGCCGCTCTTTCTCGGCCTCCTCTCTCGCTTCCTCACCCCTGAGGTAACAGGGAAGCCACTGGCACAAAGGACAGGAGACTCGGGCAAAATTCCTCCGGTGTCATGTGTCTCTCCAACAGAACAGGTCAGACAGGTGCACCGGCCACTCCTTTGAAACCGTGATGCTGCGTTCATAGACATCGGGATTCACGGAAATCTCCACATCCAAATAGCCTGCGTGAAAAATGGTCGTTTTCATGAGGACTGATTTCAATCACAGTATATCAACTGTATTTAACTAAAAAGGCTGCAAGCGTATGTAAATGTTATTGAAAGATCATAATCCACATTATAATTGATAGTTTCTGAAGGCTGTATACCAGAAAGTACTTCAAAATATGTATAAATATTATTATTAAAAATCTATTAAGGTAGTAAATTACATTAAAATAATAATAAAATAATAATGAAATTAGAAAATTAATTAAAATGCATTGGACTGCTTCCTCATATTTCCATATGTGTGGAGATATGGAGAAACACTATCAAATAAAAATGCTCATCCTATTTTCATCCTCTCGAAATTATATATATTTTTTATATAATTATACACACGACTATGTAGAGAACCAGCAACAAATCTAATTCCGATTCCCTTTCAACATGACCGAGTTCATAGAGTGTATTGTTTTTGGACTTCAATTCCATTTTATATTGATGACGGCATTCAACGATGCTTTGTTTGTGTGGTCTTACTTTTAAATTAATGTGTTCAATTAAAACATCATAATATCTTTTGCATGGAGTTGTGGTTCTTCCAATCACATCTGAAGGCAACAAGTCTGCAATTAATCATTGAAACACTGACTCACTGTATTCCTTTTTGAAAGAAGGAGGATAATGATGAACCAAGTCATTCATTGATTACTCATAAGTGACCAAGAGAAGAAAAGAAACTGAATGAAGGGACAATGGTGTGGATGCTGGTTAACTAAATGCAGGACCATATAAGTCAAACAAATTAAACCTGACAATAGAGAAAGAATGAGAAAGACTGCCATGCTGCAGTTAATATTTAGCTAGGATTTGGAATACAAGAACCAATATTGACATAACCTCCAAAAGGGCATTCCGGCCCAGGGGAGGAGGAGTGGTGACGAGTTCCAGTGAATCAAGGGACGCTGTGGAGATCTACCATTCCATGGTTTTTAAGAGCCAAACATGACTTTCTCCAAGACTATCTATCCTTTCCTAAAAACTACGTGGCATCAAAAAAAGAGATAGTACAGTGTTTGTATTTTGTTTTTCTTTATTAGCACAGTGACTTTGTTATACACTCGTATGATAGGTAAGCATATTAAAATGTAACTGAAAAAATTGATTGTACGTTAAATTATGATAGTCATTCATCCTCACAAATCCAAGAGAGTTCAGTGCTGCAGGGTAAGTCGTTCCATCCCCGCCCTGAACGTGACAACTCCACACAGTCCTCGGAACCGGAATCATCATTCGGCTCCCCTATTTGCCAAAATCCATCAAAGTTCAGTTTGTCTCCATTCACCCACTTCCACTTGCCCTCATGCGCCAAGTCAGACAGACCGATCCACACTCGATCATAATATGTAACAATAAAATCCTGCTCTTCTTTTGAGGTGACAATGACCAGGTCACCTCCTCGGTCTTGACACTCTTTTCTGCTCGATCTCCATGAATTGCTGACTCTTTGCTCCGAGATGAAATAGCATTTCTCCTTGAATTTAACCCAATTTGTTGGGCACAGTTTTTCTATAAGGAGAACAAACATTATCATATTTTAATGCAATGCAGTAATTAATACATTAATAGTGAATATAATTTATGAGAAAAAATCCAGCAAAATTTCTTAATTTAGATATCTATCGACAGATAGACAGATAGACTGAGAGAGAGAGAGAGAGAGAGAGTGAGAGAGAGAGAGAGAGAGAGAGAGAGAGAGAGAGAGAGAGAGAAAGAGAGAGAGAGAGAGCGGGGTGGATGGATGGATGGATGGATGGATGGATGGATGGATGGATGGATGGATGGATGGATGGATGGATGGATGGATGGATGGATGGATGGATGGATGGATGGATGGATGGATGGATGGATGGATGGATGGATGGATGGATGGATGGATGGACTGACGGAAGGATGGAGAGATGGACGGACGGGTGTATGGATGGATGGATAAATATATTTTCTCTTTCTGTTTTATTTCAATGGAGAGTGAAGCGAAAGTGTTTTTTATCTTCATGTGATCTTTATCTTGCCCATTTAACTGTGGCTATCGGGAATTTCAAAGAAGGAAAGATGTGTGTTTACAATCAGGTTCCAACTTGTTTTTTGTGTGTGCGCAGTACTTGCCTGTTCTGTCTTTATTCAACGCATGAGCCTCCTCCTTAAAGCCGTCTCGACTTGCAACTACTTTGCTGAATCGGCTCTGCAGCACCTCCAGCTCGTTGGTCAGGTTGCTGGACACTGATTTCAGTTGGTCTCGCTCAACTGTGAGGTTGTCCCGCTGTGCCCTGAGGCCATCTCGTTCTGTTTGAAGGGTATCTTTCTCCTTTTTGAGGGCATCTCTCTCACGTTTGAGAGCCTCTTGTTCTTTTTGGAGGATGTCTTTCTCATTCTTAAGGTTGTCTCGCTCATTTTTGAGAACCTCTTGCTCCTTGTGGAGAGAGCTTTTATCATTCCTGAGAGTATCACGCTCACTTTTGAGAACTTCATGCTCAATTTGAAGGGTGTCTCGTTCATGTTCAAGTGTCTCTTTCTCATTCTTTAGGGTGTCCACCTCATGCTTGAGCTTTTCTTCTTCAGTTTTGAGGACGTCATGCTCAACTTTGAAGGTGTCTCGCTCATTTTTGAGGACCTCCTGCTCATTATGGAGTGTGTCTAGCTCAGTCCTGATAGTTCCTCGTTCAATTTTGAGGGCGTCGCGTTCATCGTGGAGGGTGTTTCGCTCGCTTTCTAGCACGTCTCGTTGGTTCTGAAGGGCGTCTCGCTGATTTTGAAGGCGGTCTCGTTCCCCCTCGACCGTGCCCTTCTCTTTGGTCAGAGAGCAGATCTTAGTCTCTAATTGCTTATTGCTTTCTGACAAGGTGTTGTATCTGCCTTGCAACTGGAAATATTGTGAAGTCACATTTTGACAGGTGGTGAGTGCGATGGGCGGATGTTCAGCGTCTGTCAGAGGGCTCAGTCTGATGTCTGCAATAAAATGAGCACATAATAGCAAGTGTTGGTGAACTACTATACAGCAATGACATAAGTGCAATGATGTTGGGACTTGTAATCATGTCCAGACATGTACTCACATTGGCCCACCATGGCGATGATAACAACTAGCAGGAGAAGATAGAGCAGCCCCAAACACACTGCAACAGCTCCAATCCACCATGCTGAGTCACAAATAAGAAATACAGATTGGTGTTTGCTCATTTTTAAAACATATAAATCTAAATTGTTCTTACCTGGTTTAGAAAATCTTCCTCCGTGATTTGATTTGGATTCCATTAATTCCCACCCATCTCCTGTAAGCACCCCCAAGTTTCGGTTAAATGTCACAGACATGTGTCCGATTTGTATTGATGCTTTCTCGGTTGTTACCCCACCAAGTGTTGCAATAAACAGTCCTTGCCAAGGCTCACGCATCTGCTGAATCAGGGAAAAAAATGAATGGCCACACCTTTTGTTGAATTTAAAGGAGCCATCCGGGAGAATAAGTTTGATATGTGTCTTTAGCATTTGAGTCTTAATTTATTATCATTAATACGTATTATGCAAATCTCAATATGAATTGTCATCTGTTGTTTTTAGGAACTCATGTAAACTATCTGTAGTTTTATCTAGAATGAGTAACTTGTAAAACTTTTGTTTTTTTTGTCTCTCATTATCAGTAGAAGGCGGTTTGAATCTTTAAGATTTCAGGACAGTCAGCAAATTCCACACTTGTGCTTTGTGAAAACAGGAAGTCAAGAAAATTTGCAAGACCACAATTGTTCATGTGTATGGATTGCTCGACTTTTAAATGCCAGCCTTTGTGTCACTGTAGGGCGCAAAGGCTCAGGTGGTTGAGTGTTTGTCTATCAACCAGCAGGTTGTCAGTTTGGTTAAAGAAATACTTCCAACTAAGATCAACCAGCTTTTAATTTTCTGTCGAAAAAAAAGAGAATGCATACTTGCAGCGTAAAACAAAAAATGCACACACACTCTGAAGGAGTTCTATTTTGAAGAAGAAAAATGAAAATACCAAACTGGGGACATACTTGATATGCCCCCTATCAAACAAAATATATTCAAACTGAAACAAAATAACCTTGAGCACAGAGGACTGTTGATATTTGGACACTTCCTACTAATGAATACAAATCTCTTGTATTTTGTCTACCATAGAGGCTGGCGCCTGTGCTGCTGATGCGTGCAAATGTTGTTGCAAAACTTCTTAAACGCTGATACTGAAATGCATAATTGCAAAATGTTGAATTGCTGAGCGTGTACATAAATACATAAATGAGAGAAAGTTGCAGTCTTGAGGTGAAATGAAGTTGTAATAAGTGTGTCGGACTTGCCGAAAACTAAATCAAAATCTGATCAATGACTTAAGATGCTGAGTAGATAGTCCCTCCACTTCCTCCTTCTCCTCTTATCCTGCTTTTTGGAAACTCACAGATGAAAAACATGGCCATGTCACACATAACATGACTCCACGTCCCTGTGCTGAGCAGCTCTACGCAGGTCGCATTGTGGTTGGTTGAAGTGAGTGCCTCATCTTGACTCCATGCATTAAAGTCCTTGAGTGGGCTGGAATCTGCAGCTTGGGAACTGTTTCTTCCATCATGCTGAAGAATAAATGTGAAAAACACAGTGAGTGTCTTTACACATCCTAGTGGCCAAATTTGCTCAGTATATTGGACTTTTTCAGCAATATTATTATTAACCTGCATGCAATGGCTATTTTTAGCATTCATTAAACTTGGATTTACTGAAACCAGAAAATGTATGTACATACAATAAGCGGGTCAGTGTTATTAGGCTGCACGCCGATGTACACCCTCGTGAGTCCAGCCTGACTGACATAATCAGCGATGAGACGGTTACTATTGCTATTTTTGGGCATGGCCAGGATACCGCCTCTCAGTTTGCAGTTCATTGAGGCCTCCTTGAACCTTTTGGCCTCCTTCACCAGCAAGTAGTAGTGCTCATCACTTTCTGTCAGGCCCAACATGACTGGAAAAGAGATTTTTTTTTTATTGCATTAGAAAACAGTATACACGATCTTTAAATGAGAAACTCACTATTCTTGACAAACTTGACTGTGTTCCTCAGTTTGCCCAAATTGACATCCATCTGTCCAACCACCCTCCTGTACCTTCCACAGTCGCATGTAGTGCCTACAAAAACAAAATCTTTGAGCAGAATCATCGCATTCTACTTCTGAAGATTTTGCTACAACATATTAAAATTGATGCGAGTGTAATTTCAACACAAATACATGCAGACAAATCCTGTAAGCTGTTTGAAACAGTTTCATAGTGCCATGAGGTTCCAGGGCCCTACCTGCTTTCCCTTTCAAACCCAAGGGTCCATCCAATCCTACATCTCCTTTGTCCCCTACAGAGGAACACATGGTGCTTATTTTTCTGGCCAGGGCATATCTAGCACTAGGCGTGATTTAAAACAAAGCCAGCGTACAAAAAGTGTATATTCTCAAATTAAAAATGAATTCAATTCACTAGTCAGTTGACAATAACACAATATTTTGTAATTATATGATCTCTGAAATATAGTTCAAAGTAAGGTTTGGATTTATCAGATATATTGTTGTACTAACAAAATACTTCCAATAGATGGCGACATCATACAAATGTGTACAATTTTAGAATTTCATTAGTGTTTCTATGATATTGAAGTCTTCCATGAATGTTCTGGGTTTTGGCAATATGGGAGGAAGAACTTGCAAGAGGAGGGAGAACATGCAAACCCTCAACCTCAGAACCATGAGGCAGATGACCCAATAGCTACATCACTAATAAAATGAACAATTAGTTACATTAAATAGGATATATTGTGGAAAACTGCTGATAGTCGAATTTTTTTTTTATTGTATGACAGTAGGTAGATCTTATGTTGTCCCTTCTGTTATCTAGTGGAAGAACATTTAATTCTCCTGCCTGTCACTTAATGTCACCGACATATATATGAACACGGACACACTGTTTGTAGTAAATAAGTAATCCTTTTAGGGGATATAAAATGAAGTTAGATGATTTCTTGAAGTACACATTTTGATGTCTCTCCTTGGTTCACTAGTATGCTGCAGCACGCTGGCTGAAAAGTGTAGTATGATATTAACTACAGCACAAAGGCTGATTTCAAGACATGGAATAGTGTGTGTATAAATTGGGATATAATTATTGATCACTCAGGTATTCTCTTGAATGGGAATTTTATTAAGACCCATACTTTAAATAACACAATAAACAAGTCTATTGTGTTAATGTTCGATATTCTAATAATATTCTCTATGTCGCACCTTGGTCTCCACTGGGTCCCATCTTTCCCATCTGACCAACGTCCCCCTTAAGCCCGACCTCTCCCGAAGCTCCTGGAAGTACAGAAAAAAGAAAGAGAGAAGAGCAGAGGTATTTTGGACGTCTTATATGAACTAAAACAGTATGCAGAACATAACTGATTCATTTTATATGTTCCTGGAAATAATAATAATAATAATAATAATAATAATAATAATAATAATAATAATAATAATAAGTCAAGGTCATATTTATTTGTTGTTGGACTGTCATTAGAGTGATTCTCTTTGTTGGTTAGGTTTAATTAGAGTACATAAAAGTTATTTAATGGAGTATGTAATTATCAACGTCAACACACAAAAAAACTATCTGAGTCAAACTTGATTATGTTCTGCAAGGGAAATTTCTTGTCTTTTTTTTAAACAAAACCCACAGCTTAAGACTATTTCAAGGCTTAAAGTGTGTGCGTAAGTAAAGTACAGCCAAACCATGGCCTTCTGCTGTGATTATTTCCTCAGGAAACTATTTCACTGGAAATGAATGATATTTGAAATAGAAAGTGACACATTGGAGAGGGCTGTTGCTATGAGAGCAAAGTGGCACACACACATTCACAAGTTTGCTTCTTGATGGTGTCTAAGAAGTGCTAATGAAATTTATGTGCTCTCAAGAAAATACAGTGCAAAATATTTGGCAACATTAAATACAAGTACTATATGAGTATTTAAAAGGACCTTTCTAACAAAAACAATAGTTTTCTAACTGCATGTTACAATGAAGCATTGCGAGCAAAGACTCCAATTGTTCTCTGATTTTTATAAAAACTAGAGGTGTTGCTTTGCCTTCCCTGTGTTTAGAGTTGAAGAATGTTGTACTCAGCATGCTCAAACTAGCCAGTTAAACCGTTCATCCATCTTTCAGATAACACTTGTTCCTATCACTGCTGTTGCTTTTTATAATGGCCAAACCGTCCAACTGGCTTAACGTCTGGATTCCCCATGCAGCTGCTGGTGGAAGGCCTCATTTTGTTATATGAAGACACATTTGAAATCACCTAGAGCATGTCAGATATGTTCACAAAGATGGTAAAGCAGCTTTTCAAACTGTGACGACCATCCTGAGCTGAACCCTTTATTGTATTCAGTTGTGAAGTTGTGTGTGTTTGTTGACATTAATAATCCAAGAGCAACGCATTGTTTTTGTTTCCACGGCATTAACTGCTCTTTAGTCCCTCTTAACATTCCAAAATTAAGCCACGCTTTCCTGTAAAATCTCCTAAATTAAAAAGGGGAAATTATGCGTCATCTGTTGAGCTCTTGACATACTGCAGCTGAGATTTTGGAGGCTGTAATGGTGCGACAGTTAGTAAGTGAACACACAGAAACCATAATGGCTCATGGCTACGCTGCTCTGAAGTCACTCCAAATGTTTACATTTAGTACTTACATTTATGAGGTTACTCAACGAAGATTTGTGGAGAGCATCAACCCGGCAATCATTGTGTGTGTGCACATGTGTCTATTGGGATTTTACGATTCACCACATTCAGTTCCACACGTTCCATTTCTACCAAATATCCACATGAAGTGGACTTGTAGCTTTCATTTAACACGATTTTTCAATATGCAGAGCAATAGTTGTAGAAATAGATGTTGGCATCAAGATGAATCATTGAAATGAGAAAAGTAATTAGGTCGTGCTACCTGGATGTCCTGGTGGTCCATTCTTCCCCATTCTGCCCTCATCTCCTTCATGTCCAATCTCACCTTGGTCTCCTGCATAGACAGAAAGACGCACAAGAGAGTTCTCAAAACCGTTTCAATTATATATCTTCATCAAAATCAATGGGCCATGAAGTCCACAATTGAGGGATGTGATTGTGTTCTAATGTGTGGTTAATGTTTTGCGGATGTGTTTTTGACTCTGCATGCTAATAAAAACACAGGCGAGGGCCTACTTCTTTTTTAATAGCAACGGTTCCATTGAACTATTAATTATGACATCATTTTTGGGAGTCAAAACAAAAATGAGGTGTACAAGAGAGGTTTTGGCTACATGAGAAGTCTGACGTAGCGGCCAGGGACACTTTGTAACCTAGGTGCCAGGCAAAGGCTGGAAAGCAACAAACATCTTTGAACTGGGGCATATTTCGACGCCCACTTTTAAAAGCCTTATTGTCTTCATTGTTTTCTTTCTTTTACTCAAATGATAATTGGTGTGGCTATTTCTTACTGTACCATCATCAATTTATAATTGAGTATGCAACCTCAAAAGGTGAACACAATTGACGTCGGTTGACTTTCAAGTGGTTGTCATTTCTAGTTCTTAGGAGAAACACGGTTAAGTGAATTAATTCCTTCCAGACTCAAATGGCACAATAAAAAAATAAAAATAAAAACTGCGTTGCATCAAGGTGAGTGGAGGCTTCATATATGTAGCCATAATATTTATGGGTGATATTATAAAATTAATAAAATCAAGTTAGCGTTGAGTCATTTTAGGATTGTGGGACAGTTGTTTTGTCCCTAACAAAATGTTTCATCACACACATCCTGTTCAAAAAACAGGACGCTGACGTCTATGTAAAAGTGTGAGGCAATATGAAGCCTGTAAAAGAAGCTGTGATGGAGAAAACTGACAAAGTGTGGTTGCTGTGTAATTCGCAGCAAACCCAGAACCACACTATAGAATACACAAACATGGTTCAGGTCATTGTCATGTGATGAATTCTACAGTCATTTGAATCTGAGACTTGTGCAAATAATCAGTTCAGTTTAGTGGCAGCTGTTTAAACGCATACAATTCCACTGGGACTTTCTCAGTGGCACCACACATACAAACAGGTCTTGACTTCCTCACTCTCTCCACGTCATCTCACATTACGTTAGTGTCCTCTTGGCACAAAAGTGGGGAAAGAAAAATGCTGCTTAACTTTGCCTGGTGTGTGTTTTATTGGCTCTGTCTGAATCAGCAGGGGAATAAGCTACTGGATGTTGTAAAATGGAAAGGCATTCCCTCCTAAAAAAATCTGTGGGGTAGCAGTCAGCTTGTTGTTAAACAACAGGACATTACATGCTGGGTACCTTTACCAACAACTCTATAAAGACCTTGAAAATTATCCTTGGTGTTTCCTAAGAATTTTCCATTCGCTCTTTCATTTGACCACATACTGACATTAACAAAACAACCAATTTACAAGAGACAAGTCAACTTGTTAACAGTCTGGAATGGAAAAGTATTTGCATTCCTGAGTCCTAGTTTATAGAGGCATTACGCATAATAACGGAAGTAAATACAGATTACTTTAACCCTTTTGTTGCAGCAAAACAAAGCAGACATTAACAACATACATGTGTTTACCTTTAGCTCCAGGTATGAGGGCGTTGCTGCAGACTTGGGGAGATGCGGAAACATAGGAGATAGCCGCCGTAACACAAAATAAGAATAACCCACTTGCCATCATGTACCAAAGGAAATGATTGAAAATTGTATGAGGATAACGCTTCCTTGGTGCTAATGAGTGCCTACTGAGATTTGTTAGAAAAGAACAGTACGTCAGTGCAGCACTAATGAGCACATAACTTTAAGTCAGAAAACACACACACACATGCTCATGTTTACATAGAGTTATCAGCTCCTTGTCATGCTATCAAGCAACACATACCAGTCTGGTATTCTTCTATGTTTAAGTCACAATATCTAACATGGAGCTTAACCAGAATCATCACAAGCCACTCACTGTGTACGCAATACATGACTTCAATATACTACAATAGGGGTCACCAATACGGTACATTCCGAGGACCTCATGAGTAGTCTGTTTTAAAAATACCTCACCGTTGACGAGACAATATTTTCTAAGGAATGCTGTGAATGTGATCATTTGAAAATATAGAAACATGAACAATTTTGTTACTCATGCCCGACATCATCCTCCCTGTAAATCAATCTTTGTTGCACATATTTAGTTCAACAATGCAGAGGAAAAAAAACACAAAAAACTTTTTAGTTGAACCAATCAGAGGATGGAAAAATGCTGACACCACTGCAAGACATCATGAAGGTGCAAAGTGGTGAAACTGCTGAACAAAAAAAATGGTTATTTTCAGAATAATAGTAATAAAAAAGTCATGGATCAGGTCTAAAATTGAATTCCTTCTTTGACCGTGCCACACCCATCCACATAGTTTAGTGGAAATTGGTTCCATATTTTCTTGCTGTATGTTTGCCATCTCCTGCACTGATATTGAAACTGACCCAAGGATGACTTGGTCTTGTGTTTTTCTTTTCATATCAGCACTGAATATCATCGGATCAAAAAGCTTTTTTGAGCCTCGAACCCATGCCAATGTGTTTGACAGACCAGCAAGACATGATAGACACAAAAACTATGCATGAACAAACGCTGGTTTCTAAGTAGCCGTGATTAGAGGAGTTGGTGGGATGGAAGAAGAAAGAGAACGAGATAAAAAGGGAGTTCATGTGCAACAAAAAAAAGAAAAGAGGCCTAATTACGGAAGAAGACACTGGGAGGGCAGAGAGAGGAAAAGTTAGGGAAGATATTGTGGTTTGTGCA
Source organism: Syngnathus floridae (assembly GCF_059516105.1). Taxonomy (NCBI): domain Eukaryota; kingdom Metazoa; phylum Chordata; class Actinopteri; order Syngnathiformes; family Syngnathidae; genus Syngnathus; species Syngnathus floridae. Next base: position 5,866,353 of record NC_142422.1, on the reverse strand, counting down.
ACATGTTTTTGGCCCTGAGTCCAGGAAGAAGCCTGATTCTAGATTTTTTCCCCCTGAGATGACTTTTACTCCATTTTTGTGGCATTATAAGAAGCACTCAAGTGCCGTAGTCTCTGAGGACCGACAAACGCTTGATAATATCAAAAGAGTACTAATCAGAAAGAAAACAAATTCATCATCGTCAATTGCTTCCTTTGGGATTGGCTTTGGAATTTGAACTGGAGCTCATTGTTTCAGAGCCTTTGCTATGCTTGGCATTTGTTAGCGTTATTTATATTTGCAGGCATATTGTCACATCAACCGAGGCAGAGATCATTCAGACAAAATATCCACTAGTCTCCCTTCAGACCTGCAGGGGGCAGAGAAAAAAACCCAACCACAATTCACCAAACTTCCTGTCAGATGCCAGGGATGGGCATATTGCCTACAGACCAAAGAAGGGAAAGCCTGTTAGTGAATGAAAAAACACTTAAACAGAGAAAGCAAAGAAAAGGAACCCTAAGAGACTCCTCAGTTCCTCGTCACACGCAACTGGTAGGAAATGGACTTGTTTGCTATACTTCTAAGTTTGCTTATTGCTTGGTTTGTTTGAAATGTTTGGTTTGAGCTACAAACTGTGTTTATCTTAACTTTGAGTGGCTCAATCAATTTGTAGTTACTTATGCTTCATATTTTCCTAGTATAGGTATGCAATTACTGAATTTAGTTCAATTTAAAATAATGCAATGTTTGCTTTGTTTAATGTTATCAACCTAATCTCCCTCTAATTAATTGTGCAATGAACTGCAAGGAGAAAAGAGGAAGATCTGAGTTCTAAGGACCAAGGCCCTTTTTCAAGTTTCAAGAACTGGGCAAAATCAGGACAACTTGACACACATGAAAACAAGATAGGCCAAATACACTTAGATGGCTTAGGAAATGCCAAAACATCTTTTGTTTGCAGTCATGACCTAATTTAACTCTTGACAGGAAATGATTCAGACTTGTAACAGTGATGGAGTCAGTCATTCATAACTTTTTTGATCCTAATACTCATGTTTGTTTCCTTTGCTCAATCCTGAACCTTATTTCATGTCTTCCACAGACAATAGCAAGAAAACAAGTCAGGCTTCATGCTTGTGATATCACTGATAGAGCAAGACCAAAGTTTCTTTTGGCATTAAGTCATGTTTGTTCAAAACTTCGAAGACTTCAGGATATAGTTTCTGCTGAGGAATTTATGGATTTCAAAATCTGTGTATTTTGGTTCAGCAGCTCTTTTATGGTCCTGGCTTTTAATGTTGCTGACAATAGCTGGCTTGGTTGGGGAGACATGCTGTGAAGAACAACTAAAGCCAACAGCATGCTTTCTTATAAACTCTTACAAGAGGCCATGCTTAACCCTTTAACAGATGACACTGCTGACCTTTTGTGCATCAACTTTAACGTTTGGTTCGATAAATTGTCCACTGACGTGAGTGCTTCTTTGCCTACATGTGCTCTGGGTTGACTGGCAATTCGTCCAGGTTGTACTCTGCCTCTTGCCCAAAATCACTGGAAATAGTTTCCAGCTTACCCGTGACCCCAATGAGGATACTTTTTATTGAGAATCAATCCTCTTTGGTCAGATTTCAACAGACTTAGTGGAAGGACATCTTCCATAAAACCCTCACCAGACAAATAATACTTTTTGTATGAGTGTGTCACAACACTCATTTTTGATCATTTTACATGGACTTTCTCCGCATTCCTGCTTGATGAGTACAACCTATACAAATGTACTTTACAAGCATCCTGAAGCTAATTGTATACATGTGGTTCATGTTGCTTTTTCTTACTATGTGTGTGATTCACACCCTGACATTGAGAGGTGACTCTTCTGGCCAAGGCAGCAAAAAAACTCTTTGCTGCTTTACTTGTAGTTTTGAAGGTAAAACTTTTGTCGGCCAATCGTCACCAGAGATAAATGGTTGTCTTTGCTGTCACCATCTTTGCTCTGATGACTTCAAGAAACCTGCTCACAACTGGATGGTTGTGAGAGCAGTTGGAAATAAAAATGTGATTATATTATGGCCAAACTGAAAAGTATGAAGATTGCGTGACTATCAGTGACACAAATACCTTTAACGGCACCAGGAGGCCTGAGACCGCCGTGACGATGAAAACGCTATTCATCATATTATACAACAGCAAAGCATCCATTGATTTTGAAAGTCGGATAGGATTACTCTACCTTTTCGCTTGCTTTGGCAAGAATTTCCGTTCTGATTGAACATGACACAAGAATGGTGTCGACATGAAAAACATGGAGAGAAGCAAAGGTTGCGGGAAACTTTTTGTAGTCATTTCACACGTGTTGTGAAATCTCAGCTAACCAAAAATAAATCTGGGGAGACAGAAGCATTTCCAAGTTTTCATACCTCACTTGAATTTCCTGAAAATAAAGACAATCACTGTGAGGAATTTCAAAACAGGCATCATCTGAGCCCAAACTAGTACAGTTCACCCGCAAGAATTGTTGAGCTATGATGATCAAGGCAAGACAACAATCATAACATAATTTCATTTCATTAGGAAAGCCACTAACATTATCAGCCTATTACTCATGGTAGGCAACTCCATGACCGCTTGGATGCTAGTGAATCAAACGCAGACACAGACACATCTGGTAAGTGCACATGAATACCTTATGGGACTATGATATATAAACTTCATGTAAAATGTCTGTGAAACTCCGATGAGGTAATGTCATGGCTTGAGCTTGCAAGGGCTTCCTCTGGGATTGTTGTTTTAAAAAATTTCATTGATCAAACACATGATGCAAGCAGCAAATCGAAAATCGACAGACCTAGCAAGCCGGGGCATTTGCCAAAGGGCCATTTGCGTCAATGTGGGCGTGAGCACAGCCAACTGGAATTACCGTCAATTAAAGCGACTCTTCTCATTCCCAAGGTGAATGAAGAAGAAATTGGTCTAAAGGTTGTTCATCCTAACAGTCTGCAGCTATACCTCAGCAGAGATTATGGAAAGGTCATGGTATTTTTTTGGAATGGCACACATTTGATTGACATGGAAATACAGTATGTACGACTGAAAGTACCAACGTTGAACCACAACACAGAAGTAAATGTTTGCTGACTTTGGTTCAATGTCCAGGGCTTCTTTTATAAAGAGTAGAAGACAAAGGTTTGTCTTTTTCAACCATGACCAGCGGCTTTCCTCAAGTTTACACAAAGTGCTCTGTTTCTAAACCTCAGCCATCAGTTTATTGCCTTAACCTGATCTTAACCTTCACTCTGTTTGTCATACTTGCTTCTCATGTGTCGCTTGTTTGTCCATTTTGGGCTTGGGACACACATGAAACCCATTTGTGTCAGGAAGAATTTTAGAATGTAATCTGACGCGATGTAAATTCAACTGGGAGTATCAGAAGCAGCTATGTGACGCTGCTACGTGTGCGTTCATGATGTGTATCAGTAACTGTAAAAAGTCATCTGCAATTTTCCGAACTAGAGATTGAATAACAGTAATCATCGTCACTCATTCATTATTTATTTAGACAAAAATCTGTGAATTCAAGTTACAGAATCCTTAAATGATTACTTAAATAGGCAGACACTAATCTGTTCAGAAAGCTCAGAAAACACACTGTAGCGTGAATAACAAATATGGCGAGACAACAATAAAAACATGCTTATAAAATAATCTTGACCTCATGTTCAATCCAACTTTCACAAAAAAATCTGGTTGACTGGATGAAAAGGGAGTGTAAAAATACTTTTCTCTCCAGTTTCTATTCCGTTTGGAGCCTTTTTCCCAAATTGTCACAGACTTGATGAAATATCAGATGGGGTAAGATGCAAACACGTCAAGTGGGCGTAGTTTTCAGATGGATGTTAAGAAAACAACTTCACTCTTTCTCATGCCTCCACCTCATAGTTTTGGGTGTCACTCTGTTTTTCTAGCATACTTCATCCAGACATGTGGTTGCATTTCTACATGAAACATCTCTCATATTCTTGATGATTGACATATTGCATTACATCTAATTCCTTCTGTGTGGATGTAAACTACACCTTTAAATATGGGAAATAACCGTTGGATTACCAAATCTGAAACAACTCCATTCAATATTACACATCAGTATAAAAAAACAAAATAGTATTTTAAATGTGGTAATAAGACAGCGTCTTGAATTCGAATGAATGGTCGTGATATAACGATATTTGCAGTCGTCTTGTATCCGTTCATCCATCCGACTTTGCGTAAGAGTCAACGCATACCCTGGACTGGACACTTGGCACATAGAGTCAAACAATCACTCAAATTGGTAACAATGGAAAATTCAAAGTCTTCAGTTAACTGAATATGCAGAATCTTCTGACTGTCTGCTGTATGCACAATTGCTCCATTTCAACCATGTTGCTCTTATTTATTTATTATTTACTCATTGTTCTTATTTATTCATTGTATGTGCCTTCTTGTTTTTACTTTTTGTATTGTTTACTTGAATGTTTTGTTTGTCCGTGGACATATATTATATATATATATATATAATATGTCTTGTCACCGTGGGATAGTAGGAAACGCAATTTCGATCTCTTTTTGTGTCTTGACGTGACGAAATTGACAATAAAGCAGACTTTGACTTTGACACTAGGCCAGCAGGTTGCCTGGCTACAATTCTTCATATATTATAAACTGTTATTTTAATATAATACATATACAAAGTACATAGACATAAAAAAGAGTCAGAATGAATGACTTTAAAAAATCCTAACCCAGTCCTTGGCTAGGATGGGAGACAAAGCTTTTACCCTCCCCAATTTTCTGAAAATACTTTCATAACTTAAAAAATAAAGAAAACACAGCTGAATAGTGACCGTTGCTATTCCCTGATTTATGAAAGTGAGAGGAAGAAGACTACAACTAAGTTCTTGGCCTCAAAACTTGTACTATATCTAATGCCACACAGTATAAATCACTGGCATTCTGAATTTAATTTTGAAGCCCCTTGACTTCGCAGAATGACAACAGAAATCTGGATTTGCATTCGAAGACTAATGTTGAAGATCGCCATGTTGATTTAGGCAAGGCCCATCACGCATGTGTGTTTTATATTTCCTGGATTTGGACAAAAATCATACTAGCGGTCATTACCTTATTGGTGCAGATTTATCAGGTACGTCATAGCACGCCAAAGCACTGCATCTGTTCTATTTGATTGCCCAATACCTGGCATTGAGAAGTGCAGTATAGTATGACGTGTGTATGTGATCCATCCTAATGTGTGGGAAAAGTGATGTACAGCCCGAATGGTTGCGTGACATATGGGTCCGTGACAGTCTGTTCTGCGCTCCCACACTCGGCCCTATAAATCCTTCCAACGATGCGGCGGTTAAAGTCTGACACGAGAAAGAGAAGAGAAGAGCAGGAGACGATGACGAGTAATTGATTCCAACTCGGAAACAAATTGATGTAAAGCCACAGCAAAAGCAAACATCATTTGAAAAAGTACAGGGATGTGCGATGAAAAACATGCATCACTGATATATGACATTTTTTCCATGGCCCAAAGTTACACCACATTTTCATTTTTTGGGGGGATGACAACATCAGGGTGTTGGAAACAGAAGGGTATGTACAATGCTAAGTTTTCTAAAAAAACAAAAATTGTGCAAGAAAACCAAACACCATTAGCTAAAATATGCTATTATCGTACGGACACACTAATCAATTAATCAGGTCATTAATCAATCAGGATTTGGACGATGCTGCTTGAATCTTATATCCAAAGAAAACCAAACCAGAAACTCCACACAGGAATCCACTAACAAGATTTGAACTCAGCAACTCCAAACCATGAAGGAGTTCGCTGCTTGGCCATCATGCATGCTTCTTTTTAACTTTGACAGATATTGTTTGAAAGAAATTAAACACAAGCTCATCATTGCCAAAATGATTTGATGCTTTTCTCCAGTGAATATCATTTCGGCACACAAGCTGCGTTGGCTCTCACTCACCTTTTTTTTTTTTTTTTTACTTCTTTTTTTTTTTCTTTTTGAATTTGATTTAAATTGACCTTGAACAAATCTATATTAGTCGGTACTTGTCTCCATTCTCCATCTTCTAATTCTTTCTGCTCTCACTTTGGCAAACATTGATGACAGCATGTCACTCACAGTTTCAAGCTTGCGTACGTTCTCACTCCATAGGGACTAAGGCGAAACACGCCATACAGCAAACGACAGGAAGGGAGGGGAAAGATTAAGATGATGCAATGCCGATTTTGATGACTGATTGATTCGGTGTCATACAAAAGTTCACGTTCAAATCAGCCAAGCTTGCCTCCAGCATCTTATTGGATAGTCGATCATAGTCTTCTCTTGTGCTCTTTTTCCACATTTCATGTTACAGTAATAACGTAATATCCCACAATGGCATTACTTCACTTTAATTTTGACAATTACATTATGGAATCTTGTGTATTTTTTTTTTGTGTGGGCTGGGTCAATGCCTTTAGAAATATGGCTACATCAGAACAACTTGTGGAAAAACTGAAGGGCTGTAAATACGTTCCGGATGCTCTGTATTAAGTTACAGTACCTTGACAGACCAAAGAGAAGACTATACCTGACTAAGATCCATTATCTCCAACGTAAAAGATGTTTGGCTGTCCTGATTGTACTGTTTATTGAAAACATGAATCTTTTCAGATGGTTACAATAAAATGACCTTCTCCTAACCTTAGATTGGGGTTTCCCAAATTACAAATGTGGTTTCTTTTGCGGGATCCATATTTCTACTTGACGACCAATAAAAGCATTTTACTTTGACAATCAGTGTTGAATACAGACATTGTATCCCTTCTATTTGCAAAAACATACATGCATACCTGCAAAATATCCAAATAATTCTTATCCTTCCTTTTTAAAACAATAAGCCACATTTGATTAACTGCAGTTCTTGTGAAATGTCAGGACCTGTGACGGTTGCGCTCATCCACCCACACAGCCATCTTTCTAGCGGGAAAATGATTAGTCAACTTTAACAAAAGGTATGTAATGTAACAAATATGCATATTGGTTAAAACTGCAGCCAAATTGTGTGGCTGATCCGATGAGGAAAACATTCAACAGACAACTCAATTGCCATAACCTTGCCTTGATTGTATTATAGACACGATGGCCTAAAACAAATAATTTCTCTCTATGGGAAATGGATGGAAAGATTTTATTCAGGTAATTCTCAAATTTCCCAAAGAACCTTTTACATTACATCAGAAGCAGTCTAATTGATGTTTGTATTTTTGCAGTTTGTCCTGAAATGAAATTAAGGTCCAGAGAGTTTTGTAATTTAGCTAGCGGAACTATTGCTCATCTCATCATGTTTGGACTAACAGGGATTCACTGACATCATCATCATTACGGTCCTCAAAAGGCACATCGTGGTTGTTCAGCCCATTTACAGTGGAGACTTTTCTGGATGTGGGCAAATAAGAGTCACAGGAGTCTGATTGTACTTGTGTCCTTCCTGACACTCTTTATCATCTTTTCCAACTTCCAAACCATTTTCTGAGACACATATTTTATTTGATGTCTACTCATTGTCTGATGGCCTCAATACGTCACACAGTTCCCGTTTGCTTGGTTTTCTTGGTTCTGATGAGAGGAGCAGACTGCAAAGTGCTGGCACCACTGCTGTGTACTCGGCGGCTCTTAAGAAAACTTTTGGGAGTTGCATTAAGAGGCGAAAAGGTCAAAAAGATGCACTTCTATGGATGCTTTCACATAAACAAAGCCGTGCTCTTGGAAAGGTCACGAATTACATCACAATTTGTACCTACCGAGGATGAATCAAGATATCCTTATGGGAAAAAAACATCCATCTGGTAAAGTTAGTGAAATGTCACGTTTGAACAGGAAAAATAAACTGTGTTGTGTATACTTTTCCAATTTTTCTTTAACAGGATGGAAATTGCTGGATATGTTTGTGGAAACAACGTCTTAAAGTCAGCTGTTGACGTCTGTGGAGCGCTTCTGACTTGCGCGAACACGTCAATCTGGTAGTACACTCAAGAGACTCAAGTGTGTACTGTATTTTCATTTTTACAGAGTGGAACCTCAAAAGCTACATGACACACACTTGAAACATACTGTACATTTCCAAAGTGTGCTATGGGAAATTCTCCTTAAGTCACAAAGAAATTATTTATTTACTACATGTAATGCATAGGTGTCAAACTCAGGGCCCGGGGCCCAGATACGGCCCGTCACATCATTTTATGTCACCCCGAAGACAAATTGTGCATCATGTCAATATTAAAATTACAAATTTTCTTCACTTTTAAAGAAATACAGATATTGCTAGAATTTTTTACCATTGATCTTTCAAAAATATTTGAACAGTTTTAGTCTCCAGTTTCAACCCCAGTTATTCATCAGTATGTTATGTAGCCTATATGGCCCCATCCTGAATTGTAATGTATCTTTGTTCATTTATCTAGCCATGCATAGACATAGTTCAGCCTGACAGAACAAATAAATGCTCTTGCTTTAGATGGCAAAAGCCAAATAATTATACCGTCCTAGATTATTCTACATATAATAAAATATGTCCCTTGGCTCAGTAAAGGTTGGGATACACTGTTCTACTGTATACTGTAAGTTTACTTATTCTTTGCTGTAATTCTGCCTTAGCATTAGAATAGAACAGACATTTACTGGAATAGTTAAAGATGTCACAAGTCTGCAGCCAACATATCCACACTTGTTTCCAGTGTTTGGGGAGTAACATTTCTTAAAAAAAAAGCTTCACTGAGCATTTTCAGATGTTAGATTAATTAACTTTATTTCCATCGCTGGAACAAACAGAATCCTGCTGCTCAGCAGCGTGGTTTTGGTCATAAATTGGGTTTAAAGTTAGAAAGATATTCATGACCAAAATCATTGAGGCAATATGTAGAGTTGGTCCATCAAAACCAAACTGGGGTTTAAGTGATTCCGCCTGTCTTATCCTGTTCATCTAAAGCAGCCACAGCAGTTTGGAAGCATCTTTATCATTAGTCACGGTCGTGTGTCTGGACCATGAACACGTATGTCACTTGGGTGCGAGTCACCAAATACTAGCTCATGATGTTCTCGGACTATTGCCACCTAGTAGGTTAAAAAAAAAATAATAATAATGCGGCACACAATAGAAACATCATTGTGCGAGTGTTGTGACATGAATTTCAAGACTGGAAATATTTTATAAGAGTGACAAAACAAGACATAAACGACCCATTCATTAGGTCCTCCAGAGTCTGGAATTTCCCCTGTTATAGTGAAAAACAGTCACGCACACATCGTGTACACTGAAACACTAAGAAAGTCAACTATAGTTGCTTTTCTTACGAAGCCAACAAATTTCATAAATAATTACGCAGTTGATATGAACCTTTTTCTTTTGGAATAGCATTCATTTACTATTATTATGAATAACAATGTTTGCATTACTGCCAGGTGTAAATCCATGCATCTGCTTAGTATACTCATTAGGATTGCAGATGAGCTGATCCCAGATGACTACATAGACATCTACCAAGCACAAGGAGCAAAGCATGTAAAGTCTACACCAGGGGTGTCAAACTAATTGTAGTTTTTAAAAGTGAAGATTTTAGTATTCACACATGAGGTCGATCCACAATTTGTCCTCGCGGGCTGCATATAATAATGTGACGGGCCGTATCTGGCCCCCCGGCCTTGGGTTTGACACCTACGCTCTACAACGTAACAGAGAGATTTGATCCACAGACCTCAGAACCGTCTAATAAAAAAAAAACTAGTAATGCCTGCGTCTTAAAAAAAGTGACACTTTAAAAAAAAATCTCCTTCCCCACTATGGTCTCTACCGCAGGAACAGTTGTATTGTTTCAAGTTTTGAAAAATTACACTTATTGGCCGGAGATAGTCACTGGTGGAAATGAGGACAGCTCAAGTGTACTTAGAAGTTGGCCTTGATAAGAAAAGCTGAATTGTCTTCAAGTAATAAATTGAGCTTCTTGTGTTTTTGTTTCACACAACCACAGGAAAAAAATTATCTAGGGAAGGGTCATTATCATCAACATCTTGATCGTGGATTCAAACTGATTATCATGGGATATGCACTCAATACTGCCTCACTTTTTTTGTCCTCTAACAGCTCCTCTCATTGTAATTTTCATAAGCCAAACTTGACAGATATATTGAAAAATACCTGGAAAAGAAAATGGTTAGCAATGAGTTCCTCATTCAGAATTGTTCTCGCAGACCAATCAAATTAAGTAACGGAAGAAACTATAACGTGACCTTGACTTAAAGGTCACCTAAGGTAGTGAGGACTGATGTGTTGTATTAACAAATTCAAAATGAAAGTCATTTGTGTACAGAATTTGTAGAATGCCATCTGGAATGTGTCTCATTTCCATGTCTGTGAGAAAATTGCGGCGTTGAAGGAGGGGGTGTCGCTTCTCCGTCTCAACACTTACTCACGGTGGAAATACAAACACAATTGATCACAAGTGAATTACAACTAATGTTACTTTATCCTGTCATCTACAATTACTTACTAGAAAGAACAGACGGAAATAGTTTAACACATTCTCCCACGATTTTGGTTGCCAGCGAATCACAGCGCGGACTGAGAGAATTATTCACTCTCGCATTCAATTGAACCCATTGAATTAAGGTGAGTAAACCATTATGGCTACTCTACCAGGGGAGGGAAATTTTGGGTCTCGAGGGTATTGATCGAAATGTGAATAAATGTAAAAACTGGTTAATCTTCATTTAAAACTGTCATTATGTATGTCAGTCTTCTGCAAACCTAAAAGCAAACGTTTACAACACTGGATTCCTTTAGTTTGCCATTCCTTTTATTTCTTACCACTGAATGAAACTAAGCTGATGTTATGTCAGCTCAGGGTTCATTCAGACATCTAGTTTGGCAGCTCCTTGACAAGATGAGAAAAGAAGAAAAGAGGAAATTGGAACAGTGTGTGACCACAGAAAGGCCTTAGACCGTTTATATTGTGCCCCACTAAAAAGAAGGGGAAAGCCAGGAATACTGAAGGGGGTTTCGGCTGCGTCTCTTTCGCAAGCGACCTGACTAACTACTCAGGCAGGGTTGCAGCCTGGCGTTTGTCACACACGGTAAAGGAATTAAAAAAGAAAATACCTCGCTTAGAATGTGTACTTTCTCCGGAATTCCCAGTTTGACGTCTCTGAAATTGAAATGATGACACTTTTCTTCCCATTGTTAAATTGTCAGATTGATTAGAAGTCCTGTCATTGAAGAGGAAACCACGTAAGAATTATGAGAAGTTAAACAGTAGGGTGGCATTTTCCGCACACAGCTATTCTTCATATAAATATGACATTTTTCTAAAGAACAAACGTGACCATGATGGATCACAAACCCACATCAACCGTCTTAACTTCCGAGAATACACGCAGATACTGGCTCAACTAAGGCTTTATTTAGCTATTTCAATGCGGGGCTGCCTCAGAGGAATATAGTTAATCACTAAAACAGAACCTTGGAAAGAAATCCCCCCGCGGCAGGAATTGACAACATCTAAACCACATTTTAAGGAGGGACAAGGGCCCACTAAAGCATACTTAAGATTGTTGAACAGTTGAACGCACATTCACACAGCAGTCACGAAGCAAATACACAGACTATCCATTTTATAACGTAGTAGGGCTATGGGTGAGCTGGAGACTTTGTCAGATGACTTTGGCCACATGTAGACAAGCAACCATTAACATGCACATTTGTAGAAACCTGAAATATACATAGGTATCTCTTACAAGGTGGTAGCCTTTGCATAGCAGGTAGTGCTAATTGGGCAATTCTTTACCAAATAGGGATGTTTGTATATAACAACGAACAGGCCCAAGGTTGTTCATTTCAGATTTCAATCAAACAAAAACCAAAATGTTTCAGGAATGATCACTCAACCAGTAATTAACTGTAGTAATATTTTTTCTTATAACTGTGACAAAGTGAAGCGAGGAGAGTCTCTGTTCCAAAAATGCACAATTACAGTCAATTGGGTTGTTGGCATCCCCTCAAATATCCACAATCTTTCCACCTTTATATTGTATTTTTTCTAATTTATTATCCACAATAATATAAGTACAGCAGCCAGTGTGTTCTGCTTCTTTGTTGACAACCGTGTTGTTTGTGAGTCATAATAAAAAAAAAATGTTTAGGTCTGGTCGTTTGTTATTCACAGGGCACATACACATCAGCAACCGTTCACATTAACATAAACACCGACAGGCAATTTAGACTCTTCGGTTAATTTACTGTGCATGTTTTTGCCAGGTACAGACAGAAAACCCACACTGGCACGGGGAAAACATTGCCACACACAATGAGGCCAAACTGAGATTTCAAATCAGAACATAGGTAATAATATTTTTTCCATAGCCAAGAAAATGGGATTCAAATCAAAAGACACTTTCTATTGTTTCCTTTGGGATTTTTCTTTTCCAGAACAAATTGGCGGTTAAGCCAATCTTTGAGTTTCAACTGTATTCAATTTAGGGCAAGCTTGGACTAATGGTAGCCAGTCCAACACCTGGATTGCTTTTTGTCTTTCGCCATGCCTCTGTAATACTTCCAACATGCCATCACAGTCCACGATGTTTCTGTCTTGAGGGAGTTTCTGCTGCGCTTCTCAGCATTGATTGGGCCATCACCGCTCAACAAATTGCAGCACCATGGCTGGTTCCACTCAGATTCTTCTCATTTGGTGTTCACATCCCTCCGGACCAGACCTTTCCGGAATGTTGCTTTTGAACAAAATAATGATTACCATCACTTGCTGACCGCCTCTGTTCCATTTGGCATTATTTCGTGATTGTCACATCATTGGCAACAATAACCAAATGGTTGGCCTCCAGGTGAGGAAAATTTGACGAGATAAAACATTTAGCATGTATGCAATTTGTGATTAGCATAAGTCCTTTGTACATCATTTGAACTACCATTCACATCCAAAACCAGCTTCTTTTATTTTTTTATTGATAAAGTACCCTGGACCAATTTTGGTCAATTCCCGTCCACCACAATACTTAGAGCGGGTAGCATGACGGAGATGCCATGTCCCCAAATTTCACCACTGCTTTGAACCTTTAGTAGGTTTAGAGAAAGGCTTAGGCGCTCAGCTCATGAAATAATTACTGGTTAACCACTAGTGACCACATTCTCTTCTCTGATGTTGCCTTCAGAAGACTCAACGCAGCTGGCTGATGGTGCAGGCCTTTGTAGGGTGGCAGAGTGTAATGGTGGCAGTCAAAGCCGGGAATGCCCCTTCACTGGAATCTTGGATCCGATCCCCATATTTTATAGGAGCTAAGACGTGACAAAAGTCAGGACTGCTCAGTGTAGACTACTCAAGGACATTGGCTCTATATTTAACTGCTATTTTTCAAAGAAGCAACAAGTAAAGCAACTTTATGTGGTGTTATTGAAAACTTCTGGACTATCTAGGGTTCGGTCCGAGCAGGTGATGCTCACCCGTTCAAGTCCATAGTCGTTACTTGTTAAATAAGCCTGGCTGCTTTTTAAAGGACGATAGAAATGAAACATTTTTCCAACAAAAAGTTTGAAAGATTACACAATTTATTACATGATGAATGAAACTCAATGACACTTTTACATATTTGACCAACTGCCTTCATGCGAAGGGTTGAATAAATGCAATCTAAATAAAAAGGTACCATGGGAGCGATGGCTTGACTATATGGGGAAAAAAAAGTGACCGTAGAGAATCCAGTGATTCACACAATGAATATGCTGTCTGTCATCATAGTCCCGCTCCTGGTTTTGGTTTCGAGACGTGAAAGATGAGCGGTGAGTGTAGTCACCGCTTTCACACCCTGTGAAAACCACACCCCGTAAACCGTGCAACCATTTTTGGGTTCAGCGGGAAGACGTCGCCTCGCAGTTGATAACCTTCATTAAATATTTCCCTGGTGACTGTATCGGCATGCCTTGAGATCGGTCCCAAATATATTTAGCAGTTTGTACTCACAACATTTGGACACTGTAACTTTATTGTCATCTCATTTCTCATTATTATCATTATTCTCTCTGTATGGGATATGAAGTTACAGCAATTTTTATTTAGTTATTTTCTAACATGGCTGTTGTTCCAAATTCAGTAGCGGCACTTTTTTTCCCCCCTGTTCTCAGTGCGTTCTCCAGATTTTCTGGTTGGACTAACTTTAGTTTTTGTCTCTTTCCTCTTTCCCAGACAGATTTACTTGGCTTCAAGCAGGCTTCTTATTGGACCGTGCTTTTGTTCTATTAGAGACATATTGTGTGCGTCTTAATGGTTGATCCCAATAGATGATTTAAATCTCACGATTTACTGGCCCTAAACATTTCCGGGAATATCTTTTTTTCTTTTTGCGACGTTCCAAATCAGGTTTATAATGAAAACATGCTGTGTATGTGTATATTTATAAAACTATTATTTCAAATCCATGTTGACAAAACAAGCAAGTTACAGTAACATTTTCCATCTGCATCCAACAAAAAACATCCTTATTTCTAAAATTTGATTTATTTGGCGGGTGAGATGTAAAGTCCGTATCCTAGTGAGCAGCAAAGCTATTCGGAAAGCTTTTGCCAATATATTTTTCGTCTGGGTCATTCAAGGTCACAATTGGTCCCAAAGACATTCGCCAGACATTTGCAAACAGTTAACGGACAAAAAACAGCTGTTCTTGTCAAGAAATTTTCAACATGTCTGGTTGTGAATGTCTGGCGGACATCTTTGAGACCATTTGCGACTTTAAACAAACTCTGAAGAACAATCAACATTCACAAAGACTCGCAAACCTTCCGGATACGGGCTTGACATAATATTTTAACTTCAAACCTATCTTCTTCTATCTTGCAGTGATAATTGCTCCAAGTTTCAACTAGATTTCAATTTTAAGGACTATTTGACTAAAAAGAGGAATAATATTGTAGTATATACTGCACACTGGAAATCCTAGTTCCCAATTCTAATACCACCATGACACATTTCCGAACTGTGCCAATTGAGTAAAATCAGCTGTGTATTAGTTGTTTTTGCACTTTGCCAGGTTTTAATGAACAGTCTTGGCTATTACATTCAAGGATTTCTGCTAGTGACAATCTCAGAACCGCACTGGTTTTGAATTCCTGTTGCCCCTAAAGCAAACCCACCACTGATCAAAAAATGAAACAAAAGACGACAGTGCTGGAAGAAAGTAATAAGCTACTGTAAAAATTCCCTTCTCATAATAGCGTACGTGTCAAGACTCATGTCTTTAGTAAAGGTGAACATCCTGCCAAGCATTACAACAGCAACAACATCACTGATTATTCAGCCATGACGCATTAATGCACCCACCACTCATTGCTTGGCTTTACCAGCCCTGCTACTGGCTTGCCCACACACCGATGCAAAAGGCGGCTTGATGTCCTGGCTGCCTCACACTGCTTTCCCAGCATTAGACCACGGTGTGTGTGCGTGTGTGTGTGTGAGTCCACTCAGAAAGATTAGTTTGTTTATGACTGCATTGTGTGTGTAACTAAATGGTTTCTGACTGGGGGCTTTTGTGAAACTGTTTGTGGAAGGCATCAGCAGTTGCTGATTAAGGCCTCAAAGACTTTCCTTGAGCCCAACTTTTAATCCCTAAAATGGTGTTTGACATGATGTTTTAATGCAACTAATCTTTGGGGGAAACATTTTCATTCCTTCTTGAGTTGAGCTACAAAGGAGAATACAAAAAGCATCAAATGAACTGATGTTTTTTACCGTAACGTGATGACAAATGCAAACGAGAATTTAGTATGTAGAGTGCATGATTAGTTCGCTGGTGTTTTCCCCACCATCATTAAAAAATGCAGCACCATTAAAATCTGTGTGGTTAAATCGAGATGACAGCATAGAGTGTAAAACAATTGGATCACACAGATTTTACACAATAGACATACATGGGGTAACCTCAAATAGTGCGTGGATCAATTGATTGACTGAATGTTGAGAGCTTTGCCTCGTCAGCATGCTGTCACATTTAATTTACAAGTATATTTATAAACAGAATTTGGTTTTCAATGGCCATACCCTTTGGCACAGTTATGCTCACTGTTCATGGCATCAAAGTACAAAACATTGTAGGAAGTCACATATTTTTTTGAGCAGCAGGATGAAATAATGGTTAGCATGTCTGTCGAGAAGACCCGCGGCTAAATTTCGGCTCTGGCCTTCCCTTCTGTATTTTTCAAGGGCTCTCCGTGGTTGCATGCCTGATCATTGTGTCCTTTTCTGCACACAAATGTTGACATGCAAGAGGAGAGTGCTTCACATTGAGGGAATGAGCGGAGCCGCTGTGTTTACGCCCACAATGGTGCAAACCGCCCTTTTGAAAATTGTGGACATTTACTCATGTCAATTACTAACTCCTGGTTTAAAACATATCCGAACAGATTTAGACTGCATGTTGCACTGGAGATGAAAATAGAGTTTCCAAAGTATCCGAGACCTCCCATTGTTCAAAGGTTTAATAATTTCCGAGGCATTAGAACACAGCGAATTCATTGTCAAGTGGAGCAAATATTCAAACGCTTCATTTTTTCTTTCAGTTGGTCAGGTTATAAGTAATTTCTTTTTTGGTATTCATTATTATTATTTTTTTTTTACATCACACAAATTTTTGGAACATGTTTGTTGACTTTGTATGACTGGTGCCAAGTTCAGGTTTACTATGTATTGGACTTCAGTTATACAAGCAGAGTCTGTTTTAGGTCACTGAAAATGAAGCTTTTGGAAATCCAAAGTCCAGACATTCCAAAATTGTTGGGTAGGCAGGAAAACCTTTTCTTTTCCTTGGCTTAAGTCAGTTGCATGACATCACAATGTGTTCCATTATTTGTTCTTTTTTGTCTTCATTGTTTTGTAACCATTTAAATTAGCATATAATCCATTTCATGGTCAATTCATGAGTCCTCTTTTCCCCAACTTGCAATTATTGTCATTATGCTTTTAACGGAGGAGTTACTCAAGATTTTAGTAAGTTAAAAATGGTCTGTATTTGACCAATGGGTTTCAATCCGGACAAATCCATGAAAAAAAAACAACTCCATTGCTCTAATTTTAGTGAGCAATTTCAATATTACATCTTTCACCTGTGTGGTTACAATGATGCCTTCAAGAAGCGATTGACCGCAGCAAAAAAAATAAAATAAACTTCAGCAGACCACAAAAAATTGAATGCTCACTGAAATGGAGTAAATCCAGGGCAGAGATTAGGTGAAAATTAACTCAATATTCTTCATGACAAGCCCAGGTTAAACAAATACAGCGCAGTGTTTTGACGACGCGAGAGGAAGCACACGCATTCAAAGTGATCCCATTTCCCTTATTCGCCAAATTTAAGATCCATTCATCACATTCACTTCTTTTCTCATGCCCTCATGTCTGTGGACTTTTCCCTCTCATTGTGCACCTATCAATTTCCCCCTCCAGAAGGATTCAACGGTTTCCTCCATGCCAGTTCCAGTCTGCCAAATTTAGCTTTCGACGCCCTTTTACTGGCAGTGCACCCATCACTGGATTAAGCTCACACTTCTTCTGGCAGATGAAGGGAGAAAACAAATGAAAGCATGTGTGTCTGCTTGGCTGTGTATTTCTATAGACTATTATTCTTTCAAGCTCCAGGTCATCGTTTGTATAAAATAAACACGGTTCTAGTCTTTCTCATTCAAAAGACAAACACATTTTATTGGTTGCAAATGAAGGAGAGAGGTTAACTAGGAGACGGCTGCGGAAGTACAAAGTAAAGGAAAATAAGCAAACAACCAGTAAATAAGTTTACTGCGGAAAGAGGGCAACGCCAAATTACCACTTACAATTTGTTTTGTAAAACCAAATTAATATGTTGCAGCATCTACCGCAAGTGTGTGTGGTGTACTTGATGACAAAGCACAACATACCACACAAATACTAACACCACCGACAATTGCGAGCCTTCCCCAAACAAATATAATCTGTAAGAGACATCTGACCATCAGATCTGTACTAATTTGAGCTGTAAGACAGGCTCGCATTCGACTTTCCGGTAATTGAATTGTTGTCACAATGAAAAATGAGAAAATAAATTTCAAGCTACTTGGACCAACAACAAAATCCACAAATACAACATTAGGAAAAATGTTTCTCGCCATCGTTTTAAGCATCAGCCGCACTATTTCTGCATTAAAAATATTCTTTAAAAATGTGTTTCCCCGACTTCCATTAAATAATTTGCTCATTCCAAAGAAACACATGCGCCTCCCACCCACTGTGCTGAGGTATATCAACCATTTTTTTCACCCACGGACTGCCTGTGCAGCACACGCCCACCCACGCACACTCCCCAATACACACTTGCATGCAGACAGGCCGACGGGCAGGCCGTTTTTCGGCGCACAGCTAAGTGCCCAATGCGGGAAAGCCCAGTGGCTTGCATTCCAGTGGCATACTGGTGAGAGAACAGGAAGCATGCCGCTGCTTCGCAGGCTGCTGGCCTCTTTGTCATCTTTTCCAAGATAACCAGAGACTGCAGGAGAATAGCCCAATGGAAAATACTTGCAGAGATAATAATGGAAAAAAAGACAACAAAGAAACCAAATATGTGACTCAAGTTGTTACCTTGAATATGTCATTTTTAGACCAAGATTGTGGGTTGATGTAGAAATCTTTGTTGGAGCTATTTGACTGCATTCAACTCAACGTGACTCCTGAAACGTCTTGGATGGCACGACTTTGCTGATAACAGATGGATGATTCAAACCACTGCTGCTCGCTCATTCGTCGAGCCAATTAGTGAGCACTGCTTTGGGGACAATCGAGGATATATGGGTTAAGTCTGGTTTCCTTTCCGACAATCGTAGGTCAGCTCCGATTCTAGTAATGGCTCCAAAGATAATCTTTAACAGATAATCATGGTGTGGTGTCGTCAGGGTGTCAAATTTTCTATCCAATGTGGGAATTTTAATGAATGAAATCCCTTTTTGTGTGATGTTTCGCTCTTGTTGTGTGGTTGCACAGCACCCACGATTCAAAACAGTTCGAGCTGTGTTGTTTTTTTTCTCATCTCGTGTGGGTTCTCTCATTGTTTCGAAGTCGGCCGACAATTTATTAATGTGTGCCCCAGGCTTTAGGGTGATCCATCCATCAGAACTGTGAAGTCGGCATGTTTTTTTTTCCCCCAGTAAAAGCAGATGAAAGTACAGTAGATGCTTTTCTTAATCGGAAAGTTATGTCCAGATTGTCTTGGGCAGGCGATGATAAATGTTTGTCAAGTCTGTAGTTGGAATGATTAGCCTGTTAAGCTTGTGTCATCCAGAATGTACAGAGCATAAAAACACCTTCCAACTGTCACTCGTAACAGTTTCTGCAGCCAGCATGTCAAGTTACTTCATTTTGGCACAGTAACGTTCATGTCTGACCTTTTCCAACTTTAAAAAAAGCAAGAAAGTTATTTATACGGCCCTTTGGGGCATCTTAAGGGTAAAATATGAGGGTGATTTCCATTAAATTGCTATGTTTGACTTTTGACCCCATGGGGTCTTTTCCCCAGTTGATGTAAAGTTCTTAAAAAGAACATTTTGTATTTTCACAGCATTGGGGGATTTTTCTGGTTGCCTGAGGGGAGCACTTAATACTTCAAATTTAAGAGAGTTATTTCATATTTACGTGTCAGATTAAAGGCGTGCAGCCAACCAACATTTCCTCCTTATTTAAGGGATGTCTTTTATTTTTACCCCGGTTATTTCATGATAGTGTAGCGAGGTAGCCAAGGGTGAGACCCTGTCGAGTGAGGTGTTAGCACAGTAGCTGCACAGTGCGGCCATCTTTACATTGGGCCTGTGCCACTGCGCAGTGTGGCCAGTGAGTAAGAATTTGTTTTGGTTGGTAAACATAAAGCACAACTACATGCATTCAACCTCATGAAATGAACATACCAACAAGCAAGGAAGCAGGCTGCTCCCATTTATCTGTTGACTTTGCTTGGGAAAAAAAAAAAAAAAACATAAAATACATCCTTTTAATGTAGCTGGAAACATGTTTGAGAGCAAATGTCCCAAGTTTATATAGGCATGTCTTTATATTAAAACTTCATTTAACTCTTAAATGCTAACTGTGTGGTGTTTCAAGAAACAATTTGATGTAACGCAGTGATGAAATTTCACTGTGCCAACTAACTTGTCTGTCTGCCTTCCATTTATACTGATATCCATATATACACCGTAATTTCCGGACTATAATCCGCACCTGAATATAAGGCGCACCAGCTAAAATTAGGGAAAAAATCTTGTTTTGTTCGTATGCAAGCCGCACTGGACTACCAGCTCAGTGGCCTAGTGGTAGAGTGTCCGCCCTGAAACTGGAAGGTTGTGGGTCCAAACCCTAGCCGGGTCATACCAAAGACTATAAAAATGGGACCCATCGCCTCCCTGCTTGGCACCCAGCATTAAGGGTTGGAATTGGGGGGTTAGATCACCAAATGATTCCCAGGCGCGGCACCGCTGCTGCTCACTGCTCCCTTCGGGGATGGGTTAAATGCAGAGACAAATTTCACCGCACCCAGTTGTCATTGGGACTTTAACTTTTTAACTTTTATAAGCCGCAGATGTTTCAAATGAAATGTCCTCATTTCTATTACCTGTATTACCAATATCAAAAAAATCATGAAAAATTCATAGATAAGCCTTACTGGACTATACACAGGGTTCAAAGCTTGTGCAAAAAGCAGCAGCTTATAGTCTGCAAAATACGCTACTGATATTGGGTGACAAGTCGTGTGTTTCCTGAACTGGCTAAGTCCAGGTAATATTCACACCCATAAGCACAACGATGGTCATTTTATTGTCTTCAATTAGCTTGCAATATTTTTTTTGGGGGGGGGCGTAAAATCCACTGAAGCACAGGGAAAACATGGCATTTACACCAAGACGAGTTTAAATTTTTGACTCTGAGGTAAATTTGCTAACCACCAGGCAACTGTTCCCCCCCCCGTAGGCCTATTATTCTATCTTACTTGCAAAGGATTTACAAATAACTTGTTTTTAGTTATTGTGTTTGGAAGTTTTATTATCTTGTCCACCACCACCAGATGGTACTTTCAGTCGTGTCAAACTTGTTTTGACCAAAGACCACATCGTTGGTACGGTTGCCTCAAGGGGGATGGTTGTAACGGTGAAACAACACCAATAGTTAATGGCTCGGGTGTAACAGTATGTGAAGTCACAGTTCAAGTCATAATTTGGTTTTAAGTGTATGGTTCAGTTGACATTCAAACAAAATGCAAAACCAACTGTTTGCCTTTTTTTGTAAACAGGAACAGATTTTAATGACATTTCAAATAAAACATCAACAAGCTAAATGTTTTCTATCTGGGAAAGTCCAATATAAACATTTCTTCTTCCTCCAAGGAAATGAAGGATGCAGACAAATGCAACAGAGAAGGAACAGTTTGAATGATTATACTATACCTGTAAAAATATTTATTTTATTTTTATTTTTTTTAAAAGGATGCCTCACCGGTGTTTGTTTCTGGACTCGGCAAATAGCAACAGAGCAAATAAGTTTGACGTCTTAGCCTTAATTGAATACAGAATTTCCTATGTAATTGACACATCTCATTACATAATTGCCGAGATAAACTACTTTATTCTATACTTGAGGCACACATTTGGGGGTCCGTGTTTTACAGCTATCCATTCCGATACGGGACTAATTAAGCGAGGCTTTTTCACACTGAGCCTTGTTTCTGCGTACGCTGCTATGTGTCACCTCGGTCTTCATAAGCGCCGGAGAGTTTCCCCTAAATCATATTCAGAAACCTCACAAGAGAAAACAAGGTGACCACATCAGCTGCCGTGGAAGTCCAGGGTTCCCTCTGTTGTTATTTCTTCTCTCAAGGCCACATATGAGTCACTGCTTGGACTGGCAAGACTTCCAACGCCGTGCGCAAGGTCTGTAGGAACACTCATCGCTCTTTTTCATGCCTGCGTCTCTGTTGCTTGTCGACTCCTTTCGTGTCCTTGCACTGTGTTCACATCACTCACTCCAAGTGACAATTTCTGCATCCGCCTCAGGCCTTTGTTGTTGTTGTTTTTCTCAGTGTTTTCTTTACCGCTTGTCTGTCGTAAATTCCATCTGAGAGGCCCCCGGTACTCTGACAACATAAAATATCCTTAAAAAAGAAATTGAGCTGAACCGCAAGGGTGGTGGAGAGACAAATATGAGAAGGTCAAGACAATGGTTGCTTTGCCTATACAACAACAGAGCAGAGGCCCACGTTTCCTGACAAACATTCACGCTAAGGTCATTCATCTTGCTTCCCAGACTGCGTGGGCTCGTAGGAAAATGTACAACAGCACCTGGAACTTCAAAAGTTTTTAAATCGGGCCAAAATTAAGTGAAGACAATGCAGTATTATATTTGTCATTTCTAAGGTTGCTCAAATTGAAGTCCAGCAGAATCACAGAACAACAAACAGGAGTCACCCAAATAAACACCTGAGTTGAATTTTAATATCCTGCCTGATTTAATACAACGTTGTACAGTTGTACTACAGTACACACAGCAGCTGTTAATAGCATGATGGCATCAGTCCCATCTTTGTCATTGTTTTGCTCTTCATGGAAGTTTCCAACACATGCCTACAACAATAGACAAAGAGAACAGTACCCACCAATGTCATCCATGACTTAAAGGATGTTGTGCTGACTTTTGAGTTTTGTAAGATGTCGACTCAACTTTTTTGAGGGGGGGATTTAACATGAGACATAGATTTTGATTATTTTGGTGAGTTTCAAGTGTGAGAAACTGAAAGGGAAAAGTTGCAGACTCACAAAGATGAATCATCATACTATTGATGGCTATTGGGCAAGATATAATATATTTTTGTGTTGATCGCCATTTATCAACAATCTAAAAAATATATATATATAAACCTTGATTGATTTGGACGTTTTGCAATTCTATTAACAAGCAGGTGAGTAAATACATAGACTATTTCTTTAAACAGCTATTAAGAATGGTTATGGTTGGAATTTTCCATATGCAACACCGTCAAGAAGATTATTGCAATCAATTTATGACACTTTTTTATTCCTTTCTCTGAATACATTTGTGAGTGATTTGCACTGTGATAACGTATGTGTATGGTCATGTATACAGTTTGGTAGTTGCATGTTACATAAAACATTTTTCCCATTTCCTCCCTAAAAATACCACTTTTTAATCGTGCGCAACCTTTTACACATTCAAGTTATGTAGAATCAAATGAGGTTTTTTTTTTCAGAGTAATGGTATGATGTATGATTTGACTAATATGCAAAAGCAAATTTTTAGAGAAACAATATCAACCTTGGGCTATGATTAACAACTAACCCTAACCCTAACCCTAACTAAATAAGTACGTATATTTGCATAGATGTAAAATTATAGCGCTTGGGGCAACTGTGAGTTTTTACATGTTAATCCCATTTTCAGGTCAGACAAACAAATCAGGAAAAAAAACTGTCCACCTTAAGAAGTCACTTAATAGCATACATCTAAGAAGATTTTTTTTTTAACTAATATTTCCAGTTCGAGTCCTGTAAGGATACGATTGCTTCATTACGTTTACCATAAATTTCAGCGAGCTTTGACATTTATACTTCAGCCACCTGGTAATGCTTTCATTCAATGAGAAGTAAACGTTTATTGGCAATTTAGCAGAGTGTTTAATGATTTCACCAATGACCTCAGCTCCTTAAGCAAACATTGGGTACCTCAAGATTAATAATAAAATTCTGAATTAAGTTTTTCCAATGCTGTGACAGTCAGATTCCACGTTTTCACTCTGCCAGCCACCTGCTTCCACATCCAGCAAGTTCTCAATCCCGCCTCATAAATATATATAAAAATTGTTTTTTTTAAAGTAAATAATAAATAAATGCAATAAATAAATAAATAAATAGATAAATAAATAAATAATAATAATAATAATTCAGTGCTTAAGCCTTCCTCTCTAGTCATTTGGAATTATCAAGCTAAAATGTTTTCCTCCACTAAGTAGTTCAGCCATCATGTCAATATGTAATAGTTATGGCTGGTTTTCTACAAATATACTACAGACAGATGCTATGTATCACCTGACCTCTGAATTAGCTACGCATACCGATGACTAAAAACAAAAATAAGCACAATTTTGCAAGGTCACAGGTCTTGTTTCATGACCGCCCGTGATCCATCGTGTAATATGACCTCAGCTTTAGCTTTGAACCTTGATTAAAAGAGGATATGATTTAGACTGCTGCACTGATTGGATGTTTTTCTTGTAGTTTACTTAACATATTGAACCAGTGAATGGAACACAAGTTTCCAGCTCATAATATTTTTTGGAATTGTCAAAGGATTGTATCCAGGAAAATGTAGGATAAACATCAGAAATCATCACAACAAATTCCCCGACTCAGTTAAAATAATAGGACTATACAATTTTAATTAATACATTTGGGATACATCCATTCTGACCAACCCCAGTTGAAGGTATAAGAGCGTTGCTGAGTACTTTTTCAGTGTACTTGGGATTCACAGTAAAGTGGAATCTTCAGTTGTTGACAGCAAACACTGTCTCTGGAAATTAGTTCAATTACTCAACACTATGATGTGTCATGGACCTGCTTGCTGCGTATGTTTAACTGTGTCTGTGGTTACTCTCCCAAAACATCTATTTTCTATGACTAACAGCTAATAGCATGAATGAAGAAGACATAATAAATCTTGTACATAGGCATTGCTTTCTGTGGATTTTACCACACACTTCAAAATACACCAAATTGTTCCACTTGTTGTCTTGCCACATTGTTTTTCAGGTCCACTTGACCTCAATGCACACAAATTACCACACCAGAAGCGCGATGAATTAGGAATTAATCCACGGATAATTCTTTTAGATCAGAGTGCATTCATTGAAACTTTCTTATGATGACAGAGCCATGTCATTATTGCAAAAGAATACGAGTACCACATTGAAAATAAAGAGCAAACGTAAAAATATACAAAATAAATGTATTTTGCAGAGAATAAAAGTTGTGACATTTGTATAGCCACGTCTGTGTAATTTTATGGAAATATAAAATATATGTATATTACTGTACTTGCCACACACACGTGTACGGTGGTAATAAAATAAAATTACTTTTTTTTTCAGCCATGTAGCCCATGTAGAGATATTTTAAGTTAAATATCACTTTATAGCTTGTGGTATTCTCAAAAAGCAACATTTCATTTCTTTTTCCTTACTTTATTTCATAACTAACACACAGAGGAAATATTTTCCTACTTGATTATAGCAACCACATTCTTCATTTCTTATTTCTTCTTTGTCACATATCTATCTGTCTCTCATTGCCCTGTGACATTATGCGGCGGAGGGTGATTCCAGGCAAACAAAATATTTCATTTTCTTAGAAAAAAATGCTTTTATGTTCTGTAAATGCATAAATAAAACCATAATTGAGCCATAAATTCAAAGACACATCCTCTCATGATCACGAAATGTTGCGCTTCACTTGAAGTAGTCCTCTCTCCCTCTGCCTCTCTCCTTGTCATGCACGACTTGGCGTAGTCTGTGCAAGGGGGAGACACTCAGTGGGTGGGCAATGTGCTCTCTCTCACTCTCTTTCTCAGTCTCTCTCTCTTTCGCGCTCTCTGACTTGCTCTCTAACACACTTACTCCCTCTCTCTCTCTCCCTCTCGCTCTCTCTCTCTCTCTCTCTCTCTCTCTCTCTGGCTCTGGTATAAGAGCACATTTGTGATGGAGTCCACATTAGTTCACTTTTATGCTGTGGAGATGAGCGCTTGGATAGCAAGCTCCAACCCGGCCATGAAACTTATTTTGGTAAGTTGTATTTTGATTCTGGAGAATGATGATATTTAATTAGGGTGCGTGTGTATGTGTGTTCATTAGGCTGTGGTTTGGCTATAAAAGAGTATTTGTTTAAAAACATGCAAAAGGAATGTTCAGTCTCAATGTTTACGAGCAGGGAAATTAGTCTTGATGATGACAACATAACAGAAATGCAATGTGAAAGAAATTGCGATTAATTTAGTGATAAATATTGCATCATACTTTATTGCTGATAAAGTGGCTTCAGGTTCCAGTGTTGTTTTCATCTAATGTCGTTTGCACTGCAATGCGTTTTTTGTACTGTGATACGTTTTTCATGAAGATGGTTATCAGAGCAGTTAAATCTTCTAAAAGCATTCCTGCAAGCACCAAATGTTGTCTTGCAAATGTTTCCAATATAACCTGTTCATTTTCAAGCCAATGTATGGCGTTGCTCTTAGAGCCAATGCGTTGATGGATTCATGCAGAGCAGCGCATCACATATCTGAGTATCTTTGAGATGACAATAGTATTGACGTGCTTTTGCATTATTCCGACATTCAGTCAGACAACTGTCATATTTAGCCAACTAATGAGTCAGTCTTCTTACTGCTTTCAACATCCGGCTAATTAGCCAAAGGCCTCCTTTGGGAATCTCTCATATTTGCAATTCTGCTTCCAAGCCAAGCAGCCGCTCAGTCCGTCATTGAGCAACTCCTGTCCGAGTCGAACAAATGGTCTGCAGTCTTGTCCAGAGAAGTTGTTGCGGTTTCAGGCGGTGAATGTACCTCGTGCACCTGTGTGCACTTTCACTCCCCGGCGCGTCCCCAGCACATGTGGCTGCAATCTGTCTTCTGTCTTCAAACGCATGCTCCTTTTGGATGATATCATTGGAATACATCAACATGAAATCACATGCAATTTTTTTGAGGCACATGAGGACAGATCAATGGGCAAGCTTTGTATGACTGACACACAAATGTGAATGTTTACTTCACGCCTCTACGGGTTCTTATAAAGGCAAGGTTTCATCACTTTAAATATTTGTTGCTCCTTTTATTATCCATCTGTGTGTCCTCAACTCTTAATCTGTTATCAGTATCGGTAATCTATCCTTTCATCCACCAATCTGTCAGTCCATTCAACAATCCGCCTCCTCTATTTATCCATTCGTCCGTCTGACCGTCTATCTTTCTGTCTTTCCATCCGTCTGTCTGTCCACCTATCCATCCATCCATCCATCCATCCATCCATCCATCCATCCATCCATCCATCCATCCATCCATCCATCCATCCATCCATCCATCCATCCATCCATCCATCCATCCATCCATCCATCCATCCATCCATCCATCCAGCCAGCCAGCCAGCCAGCCAGCCAGCCAGCCAGCCATCCATCCATCCATCCATCCATCCATCCATCCATCCATCCATCCATCCATCCATCCATCCATCCATCCATCCATCCATCCATCCAGCCATTCTTCTAGCCATCTATGCGTCCATCTGTCCTTCCAACAATCTGTTAGTCATCCACCATTATCACCATTCATTTTTCTATTATCCCTTAATCCACCCAATTATCAATCTATCAATCATTCTTCCCTTTCACTCTGCTCTTCATCTGTTCTTATTATAGTTAATGTTAATTATTGCTATTGTTCAATATTTGATTTCCAAGTTGGAATCTCATTTGACACCCAAGTCCGCAATCACCCATTCACATTTTAATCCCATTAAGCTAATGTCCAATATCACCATCTGTTATCGCTTCCTTCTTTATTTTAACGCCCTCTCTCCTCTTTCTTCTTGCATCTGTCCGTTGGTATGACCTGCATCAACTTCCCCAAATGTGAGAGGACTGTATTCCATTGTAGAAGTTTATCATGGAAAAGGCGGGTAGTGGGTGGGAAGTAATCTTGTCAAACTGATTTCATTCTTTTGAAAACCTTGTGAGGAGTGATAGGGAGGCCCTGCTAAGGGTCTGTGAAGGACCAAGGTGTTTTAGACAAATAAACACTTACCTTTGTAAGTTAGGGACTGCACACCTGACTTCCTCTTTTGCATCAACAGTAGAGCAGATAACAGAAGTTTGCATGTATGGACTGCAAATGAAGGGGGGGCAGGGTGGAGGTGTCTTTATTTTAGGAGTTTGTGGAGGATATGTGGTCAAAAGACAAAGAGAAGTGTGAGGGGGGTATGCAAAAGGCATGCGGCTATTTGAATTAATATCCCACTCTGGCCTTCATTTTTGTTTCATCTTATTTCCGCATGTATTGCGTTAAAAACAGTTTGACTCATGCAAATGTGGTGAACAATTATCGCATAGAGAACTCATTGTGTATTTTGTACAGGGAGTAGAAGACATGGCTTAAACACATCACGCACAAACGTTTGCATGTGTTGAACAATTTTTTTTTTCCTGTGGTTTTGAATACAGAATATGTATTTTATTTTTAATATCACTTAAATGTTAATTGTTTTGATTTTCTTAATCGGGTACTTTTCAAAAGTAGGGTATCGAATGGATAAAATGTTAGTGAGCTCTCAACTGAAGAAAAGTTATGTTATAATTTAAAATTTCTGTTTTATTGGTACATAGTAAACAAAATCCATCTTAAAAATATGAGATGCTTTGTTCAGCAATGATTGATGAGCTACCGGGGAAAACGCTGTTAAATTGTACCCCCCTCTGTCTCTCTGACCCTGAAAAAAAAAATCACGGAAAACACTCACACATACGAGCACAGAGCTGGAATCCCCCTTCGGACCACCTGTGTTTTTCAGTTAACCATGTGCCTGATGCACGAGCTGGTGTTGTGGCTTTGGTGCTGCAGCCACCAATTGCAGGATGACCTCAGACAAACCTAACTCACATTCTCTTATTTCACGTCAACCATCTCTTTCCTGTGGAACTCTAAAAACATGAAGATGCTATTTTAGATATGTTAGCGAATTGATTATGGACTCTACAAGCTCTTTGTTTGTAGACGGCGTTGCTGCACTCAAGCGTAAAAATGGCCTTATCCTGATTTTCATGCAGGTGCAAGTCCCATTTTGCCTGTTGGGGAAATTACTAGACTGCTCTACGCCAATGTAGACACTGTGAGTGTGCTTCCTTTTATTTGCTCCAGGCGCACCTGACAATTTGGTTGCTGAAAGTAGTCCAAACTTTCAAACTTGCCTCCTGGAACCATGTCGATCCATATAGTGTAACGTGATTTTGGTGAATTTGGAGCACAGGCAGACTGATTCTACACTTTACGGATTTATGATGGCTGTCATCGTATTTCATTCATAAATATGACAACAGTGTGTTTCAAACCCTCTTATATAGGTATAGGCGAGTACCGATACCAGGTATTGGTATCGGTGCTGATACCAGCGTTATTTCAAAGTATCGGTGACGTTCGTGGCGACTGATTGGCTGTCCTCTTGTGGGTGTTTTACAAATTAGAAATGCAAAGAGTAGAAAATGACTTTTAATTTCATGCAATTTTAAGAAATATTTCGACATTGGGATTATATATGCTTCTTTCTTGAAAATGCACTAATGGTATCAGTACTTGGTATCGGCACAATCAAGTAATCATAGTTATCGGTCTGAAAGTAACTGCTATCGAACATTCCTACGCTTATCCCCATACTATGTTTTTAAAATCCATCCTCCTCAGCCATTGAATGGGGGGGGGTAAAATGATTGATAAAATAAAACACGTGTTTTGTCAATGTGTCCTTCTGCCATGTTAAGAAGACCCCTGTGCCCCACCACCACGCACACTAACACACACACACACACACACACACACGTCTGACGAAACTCTGCATCGAATTTGAGCCGGTCATAAAAATATGTGCTTTATGACTGACATGGGTGGAATCAGCCTTTTGAACAAAAGTCAGCTAGGATAATGTCCAGGTGATCCCAATATGGACAAAAAAAAAAAACAAAGTAAAATACAATATTCAATCTTTATTTATATAGCGCGTTCACAACAATAGATAAATAAAACTCAACTAACTTTGGTATCTTATTTCATTTACATTTTTTCTCACATTTCAAATAACATCTTGCAGACATGAGATAGGTGCACGCAAAGTACATTCAGATGAAACTGCAAGATGATCTTCACTTGCGGATTATGTAAATTTGGCTGCTGTGGAGCGGGCACTTGAAGATTGCCTTCCACCCCCAATAAACTGACTTTCATATACTGTATTGAAGTAGACAGGGAGCCACCAAGCACACTGCGGCAAGTGTGGCGTGTAATGAATCGGCATGTTTTCTTTGCTTTTAAAAAAAACTAATTTGCTGTTTTTTTTGCGGTCTATGCCCAAACCACTTGTTCTCAATTGGAAAAATTGAGTGTTTGAATATAACACAATGTGGGTTTTTTGTTTAATGCTACATAGCAAGCAGAATAAAATGGAGGAACATTTTATGCTTCTAGCTGATATATTATTCCTGAGAAAAATACTTAAATGGAGATGGAGGTTTTTCAGTCATCATACTGAAAGCAAAGCTAACATGCTTGAACTTTTACTGTTTATACTGCTGTCTCAACATCATTTTGATTTAAATCAAATGGCGTCCTCCTTTTTATCCTCTGATTTCCAACTCCACTTCTATACCTTCATCAATCCTTTCCTCCCATCTGGCCGTGCTCCCTTTACTCCATTTATCTCACTGACAGTGTAATTATGGATGTCAGTGGGATCTCGCTGCCGTGTAATTTGGTTTTCCTTGAATGATGTCATCAAATGGTGTCTTCAAAGGGGTTGCAAAGTTCAGTAACTCTTAATTGCTGATAAACATGTAGACACATGCCACAGGGCATAATGGAAGACAACCATTCTTCAAAACAGGAGCACTCATGGTGGGTTCATCCAGGAAGCATTAAAACATAACACCAGACATAATAAATGAATATTGCTTCATACAGTTTGGGGCAAGTGATTTTTGGTTCTGTGATTGCGCCTATGCAGTCAACCCATGAAGTTATGCTTGGATGAGTTTGGTTGGACTTATCAAACACCTTTGGCAACTAAAATCTCCAGCTAGATACTAAAAAATGTAAAATAAATTAACAGGAAATTATACTGTATAATACTCGTCAGATGCATTTGAAATAAAAAAGCATATTAAATCACAATTGCAATGTTGAGTGATAGAAATCCTACACATTTAAATCAGTCAGCCCTAAGTAAAAAAAAAAAAAAAAGACATCTAAGGACAAACATGCTAACTTCCCACCAACATTTAAAACCCCAAGCCTCACGATGTGAGGCAGATTTACTAACCACAATCCACTGCATGCCTTCTGAGATTACATGAATATAATATTAACAGACGTCTATTAGGAATGATTTTCATTACTGCCATAGTGTTTGCCAAGGTGTTGAAGCTGTAATACCCTCATGCAAAATAATTCCTTCCTAAAAGCAAATTTATGCAGACATAATGGCCAGGGGTCTCAATGCTGTTCTCCCTATCATGCCCCTTCTCTGCTGCTCTCAAGTGGTCGCATACAGTTCTGCAAGTTTGCTCACCAAACCTTTAAGTTACCAGTCCACATGGCTTTCATCATATCCTTATAACTAAACCAGTGAAGGATTCAATTAAACGATTCATTTTTTTTCGACATGTCTCAAAATGGATTACTCAAATCCTATCATTGCTATTTCATCTTAACATTTCTCGGAATGCATGCGCTGTCTTCCATCTCTGTTCCGTGCATCATGCCTGTTCTGTCACTGTGACTGGACTCAGTCCAAAGAGCGCTGTGTGAAACTTGACAAAATCAGTGCGACCGTGACCATTTCCACATGTGCTCGTGAGCACATGCCAGTGAACTCAGTGTGACTTATTGATGTGACGGCTGTAACTGTAACCAGATTAGGTAAACTGGGGTCACACTCCGTCAGGGCTTCTCTATACTCTTTAGATTGACTGGTTGAGGTCTCGTGCCTTAATAGCCTTCTTAATTTATGACCTCGATTATTATGAATTTGATTCCTGGTGAGGGCCACCCATGCTAGTACAAACAAAACATGCAGTCATGGTATGGGCCACCAAGTCAATCTGGGTGAGAGGTTGATGGGTTTTGTCAGGAAAACACTGAGCTCACTCAGTTTTTGGAGCTTCGGTTTCCAATATGGAGCCTTTAATCTGTTTTTATTATCTTTTCGCTGACCTTCAACGCTACAGAAAAGAGGATTGAGTGGGTTTTTTTCGCCTTCTTATGAAGATGAAAAACCAAATGTGCATTTAATTAAGAACGCATACTGCACACATTCATATGCATTTTTTGTTATGATTTATATGCTGCACAGAAAATACACTGCATGCAAATTTATTAAAAGTGCAATATAATGTACTTTTTTGGCATCTTATCCTTTCATTTGGGTTTTTTGACATGATATTTGAATGATCAACACAGATGAAACTATCATTTCTGTACCTTTGATGCTATACTCATTTAAATAATTGTGTTTTTGTTTTGTCATGTTCTCCCTTCCTCCCTTTTTTAAAACCCGGTTCAGTAGGTTTTTGTGTCCACCTGTTCTTATCGGCCTACTGCCTTTGTGGTCAATTAGGTGTTCCTCATTGTCTCAACAGTTGTATTTAGTTCCTTGGTTTGTTTCAGTCGTGGTAGGTTGATTTTTTTTGTTGCTTCTGTTTCTGTTTGATCTTGTTCCCAATTTTGGTTTGCTGATTTGCATATATTTGACTTCTGTTAATTTTGTAGTTTTGATGTGAGGGTCTATTTGTTTTTTGAAAATGCAAACCTATTTTTTGCTTTGAGAGCATCCTGCAATACTGCGTTGTTTCTCCTACTTCACTGTACTTGCAAACCCAAATCATGACGGAATGTGAAAAACAAAAAAAACTAACATTCAAAACAGGACACATACCACAAGAAAACAAGACATAAGATGAAAGAAACCCAAATCTAATCAAAACCAAATAAAAAACACTTTTTCTACCTATTGTTCTTTCTATACCAAAAGTACCACAAAACACACATTTGACCTCAGATGCAGAAAGAATACTCCATCCGGTTTGACACAGATTTATATCCTTGAGGTGGTGTGTTCTTTGAGGTAACCGGCTTAAGAAGAAATACAAACACGCAGCAGAGGGAGAGGTCAGCGGTGCATGGTGATAAAATAGTAGGACCGAGTGTTTTGTATTGTGGTGGTGAATGGGGAAAGCCCAGCAGTAACCTCCAACAGTTACTTCAACAAACATCAGCCAGGAGAGGCGACCACAGAAAGTACCACAGCCATAACATATAAACACACATGTGCATTGCCCACACATGCAACATATTATCTTGCACATGCACAACATGTAAGGGGAGCTGCCTGCTGTATTTGAATTTAAATAAGAAGAAACAAATATGTTACAAAGTATGCAGTCACATGCGACGATGGCCCATTTAACAACGAGGACGCATCTCAGCCAACGGGAAAGTCCGCAGAGCCAATACTGTAGCAGAAAGGAAGCGGGCTGTCGGCTGACATCTGGTCTGCATGTGTCCTTCACGGTCTGCGTGGCTGCGTGTCAAACACGCTGACTTCTTTTCCAAGTCTACTGTGAACTGTTCAGGAAAATTCACAGCCAATTAGATAATAAATACGATTTATGTATGGCAGAATATTCCTCTAGTGATAAAGTCAATCAGTGGTTAGTGACTTCAGATGGGTTGGGATCTCGACTCTAGATTTTCTGTTTGGAGTTTTTTTTTCACACAGTCCCCAAAATATTTTATGCCATTTCCAAATCAGTGGTTCTTGTGGTATAACTCTTTGAAGTACAGCCCGACTTCTCGTGAAAGGGAAAAAGGAAGTACCTGAGATGCTTTGATGTCTATGTCATAGCCAGTTGGCGTTAGGATTATGAAGAGTCCCTGGAAAAATTTTCCTTGGACACAAAACGGTTGAGCACTCCCTGCTCTAAATTGCTTGTACGTGTGAAAATTAGGATGATTGTGATATGGTGACTTCATGGTGGTTTCATATGTTTCCGCCCTTATTCTTACTTAACTGGTGTGCAGGTGCATTTCTGGCACATGTAATATCAAATGGAATAATTCCGTTTTGTCAGTGAAATTCGTCACCTGAGTAGGCCAACGGCCACAGTGAAATATTTCCCAGGAATGCAGTGGGGTGTAGGAAAAGAAAGCCACATTTGTGGCCTGCATTTCTAGTTCGGAAGCATTTACAATGTCATCAGCCTTCAAATGCAGCCTTCAAATGATGCAGCCACGTATTCAGAGGCATTAACAGTAGAGCATGCACTTGACATCTTTGGAAACATTAATTTCATTCCATCTAAGCGATTGTCTATTGTCTTAGTCTGGTGTTCAACAAAAGATAACACAATGTATGGAATGAACGGCATGCAAGATCGATTGATTTTAAGAATTTGGCTTTTGTCTCGTTTTGGAGAAGCGTTGACAGTGAGTCTTGGGTGTTAAACCTCACAATCTGCTTGCTGGCAACACGCAGGCTCTGTTTCGCCTCTGATACTAGCAGGAAGCCGGCAAATTGCCCGGTTGACACACAAGACTTTGGCAAAAAAAAAAAAAAATGACTGACAGGGTGAAAGAGACAAGCGACATCTGGTCTTGGGTAATGTATATAGTTTGCGTGCAGCAATGCATTTTTATCGGATATTTGATTATAATCGTTTTGCGAAAGACAGTTGTTATAAGCCGCAGCTTTCAAGTTTAATCACCGGCAGTGTAGTTCAGAGCATTTGCATTTTCTCTCAGTTGCACTGCCACAAAACTAAGTACCATATAAAATGTTGAATTTTCATTTTATTTAACATTCTACAATGCTCTGGTTGCCTTATAAACCAAAGTAAAATAAGAATCATAGTGATAGCCAGTCTTTGATGCACATATGCAGGAAATCATATTTTTTAGTAAGCGGTCAGTTTATCTAAGTGAGCAAATACACGCCAAGTAACTTAGTAACTACATGTTGACAAATTTGGTATATGTGGAACTTATCACTATTAAGAAACTCACTTTGGAGATGGTTATAATGTACATTTTCT
Organism: Syngnathus floridae; assembly: GCF_059516105.1. NCBI lineage: Eukaryota > Metazoa > Chordata > Actinopteri > Syngnathiformes > Syngnathidae > Syngnathus > Syngnathus floridae. The sequence continues at coordinate 5,831,367 of NC_142422.1, read as the reverse complement.
CCAGCAATAATTGTAAACAAGCTATCAAGTCAAAATGTCCCCTTTAAACTTTTAGCTGGAGTGAAACATCTGCCTTCACTAAATTTATTGTCCAGAAAGTTTTTAGCGTATGACGAAAATATGCCAAAGGAGCAGTGAAAAATAATGAAGATTAACAGGCACAATGAAATCATACGACAACAATTACAGCTTGTTTGGCATCAATACAATGTGACTAATTGTTGTTTGAGCGGCGCCAGTAATGAAGTAACTCATACGGAGCGATTCATCTCAATGGTGAGTTTCTTCTCAGGCTCTTTAAAGCACAGCATTTGGCCGAAGGCCAGCGAGTCCACCAGGAGCTACAACTTTACAGCTCTGACCTTTCCTTCAACTCACTCTTACTGGAAGCCTTGGGCAGGCCACAGCTCCACTATTCAGAAATATTTCATGTTGGAGCCAAAATAAGACGAGATGTGCTCGAGATGGTTTTCTCCATCACACATGTTGATCATTTCTATCCTTGCTTCAGCTCTTCACAGCTTCCCTCACCTGGGCCTTCCAGCAGCAGGATGAGCTATCCAAGTACCAGTACCGAGACCCGGTGACCTCCGACCTCCTCTTGTGTGACCAGTGTCCCCCTGGCACGGCCGTGAAAAAACACTGCACTGCTGAGAGGGCCACAGAGTGCCAACCCTGTCCAGAGAGGCATTTTGCAGACAGCTGGCACTGGGGGGACTCGTGCCAATACTGCACTTTGGTGAGTACAGTGCTGGGAGTAACAAAGTACAAATACTTGGTGACGCTCCATTTGCAATTACAAATGTATACTTCAAGAGAAAGTCAAGTCATAAAATGTATTTTATTCATCTCAGGGGGTGGCCATTTTGCAACTCGCTGTAGACTGAAAATGACACACAGTTGCTCACAGTTGCTCAGTGCTTAAGCATTGACAAACCATGGCTCCCCTTTTTTTATTTTTTATTTGGTCATGTCATGTTCACAAGCTTAGATTTTAGGCACTGTGATGTCCTTTTCAGTCAAGAGCAATTGGCATAATGGCCACCTCCCACAGGTGGATAAAAACGGGTGGATTTTGCTGCTTGATTCATATTCCACAAATGCATGATTACTCAGAATAGTGTTTTCGGACAAATGGGGAAACATCAAAAACATTAATGTCAAGATCATTTTTGACTTGACAGGAGTCATTTTAAGCACAATTATCTGCACTTCTGCCCAAGAACAGTGTGTGAGCACTTTTGTTGGTACATTGGAGCCCAAAAAAACTATACATTGTAATTTTCAGAAAGACCTGTTTTTCTGTTTAAAATTCCTGCACACACACATACACACACGCTGTGGACACAAGTCTGTTACTTCACTTATGTGAACTTGTCCGAAATTCCTTGGACGTTGCGTTTGTATTTTTATTCAGCTTACTTTTTTACTTGAAACATTTGTGGTTCTCTCAGATCTTTTCCTTATGTGCATGACGATGCTATATTGTGTTGCTTTTAGAAATCCAGAGGATGGTTTTATTGCATGTCTTTCATCAAAGTTTTTGTTCAAGGCTGCGGTTTGTAATGCAGCACCTTCATGACCTGCGCCGCGACTCGAAAGAATCATTTCTACATTCTCCACTTAAAGGCCTGTGACAATGCTGGGTTGTGTGCTCCATGTTTAGGTATGCAAAGAGAGACAGCTGGTGAAACAAGAATGCAACAGCACCCATGACCGAGTGTGCGAGTGCGCTGCAGGTTTCCACCTCGTGGTCGAGTTCTGCATCACACACAGCTCCTGCCCACCCGGCTATGGGGTGACAGATTTAGGTAAGCGAGATTGCATTTCAATTTCACAACCTGAACGATTAAGTGACCTTGATTCATTTTGTCACTACTAAGACGTAAGACTCGTGTATGTTATTTTTACAAATTATTGATTCATCTAAAATGTTTAAAGTGACTTGCGCTCTTTTATGATGCAATGTTGAACAAACATATTGTTTTTGGGAGAATTTTTATTTTTTTGTTTTATTGTTTATTTTACTGGTGATGTATTTGTTTGTTTTGCAATAATGGCATCTTTTACTTTACTTTAGTACGGTCACTGTGTTACACTTACAAATTCTGAACGAATAGTTTAGTTTGTTCTTTGCATGTAAGGTGATGATAATTAAAAAGAAGAAGTCCCAAATAGCGCGTCAAATGGTTGAACTTCCTCACAACCACTTGAAAACTTCCTCAAAGCATTCATGCTTGGGTGTCAGACACGTTTGAAACTCCGCATCCAGGTCAATTTGACTTTTTGCATTTGACATGTTATTTGTATATCAGAATTCGTTATTCATGTTCCTATTATTTTCAAACATTACTAGGGTGTACTCATCTGACTTTGATAAGGTAAATTTGAGTAAATTTCCCTATTTCATATGTTTCTTAATGAAGTCTCCGAACTCTTGCACTCTCAGTCTTTCATCGAGTCATCGTGGTTTGCAGCAACTGTTATTTTGCATAAACAAATCTGTCTCATCTTTGGAACCCATTTTGCATTAAATACAGTATGCCTCGCTGACACTTACCTTCTATTCTTATTACCCTGTAATTCGCAAAAGGCCATAGTCAAATAGGAGACAACTTTTCTCGATGTGGCACAGCATCACTGGGGCTTCCCCTTCCTTAAGCTGCTTGGCTCCTAATGTAATGGGCACAAATGTGGTCGAAGCCTTAAGACCACAAGATGAGCAAAAACCAACGCTTTGCCGCTTTGATGTGACTCAGCTTCATCCCACTAGGCCACCTAATGTGCCCTTTTGCTGTTGACTGACAAGAAGATTGGAAGTTTGACCTGACCGTACTTTACGCCTGACTTGTGCTGGTCACGAAGAGCCAAGCGTGTTGTCAAAAGTATAACTCTGTGCAAAACGAAGCGAAACAAGGGTTTTAATCTGACTAATGCACTTCGTGTTTAGTTTCCAGACGCAAAATGAGGATGTGATTGTGACACACAACATGACACAATGTGACTTGTACACTAAGCAGACAAATCATTTTGCACCTAGGCCTAAAACTTTTCCTCAAATTTTCTATGTGTCTGAGAATTCACATAAACTCCTTGACCATTCCTAGAAGAAAGGTGAGCAACATAAAACACACAGCAGGCCAAACCAGGATCACACATTATAACTAGTTCTATGATGTTACAAAAAAAAATCAACCCACCTACATATCAATAAGAGCATATAATTGACTGGAGATTTGTGACAAGACTGAAATTAGCCCTAGTTTGTAAGAATTTGATAAGGATTAAGGATTTTATGCTACTTTATAATGTCGTGATTCAGCCCAAATGGATTTGTCCAAAAATCAATGTAACATATTTGTACATGAAACATTTGTAATAATTAAAAAAAAAAAAAAAACTTGACAGAGATGTGTGTACCGTTTTTCCTCTTTGTCACCACTGGTACACTTGTGTCAAATTTTGGGTCAATTAGTTCATCTTCTGAGGCATTTGATTGAAGAGGCTCCACTGAATTTAAAGCAAATTAATCTTGTTTGCAGGCAAAATAAAAAGCCCCAAACATATGACAAAAATAAACCAACTAAGTAGCTGCTACAGTGGTGTGACTCACTCTCATAATGACAAAGTCACATGTTGTGGTCGACGTTCTTAGAATCACATCATTGCCCCTTTCCATAAAACAACAATATGTACTCATTTGACCCGAAATAACAGCATCTGAAATCATTTGGGATGTAATAAAAAATAATTTCATCTTTGTCATTTTCATGGAAACCACGTCTCAACTAATTTAGTGTTCTAAAATAATAGTAATTCCCAACAACAACATGATGTGCCATGGGACATCATCAAGTGTGCCATGGGAAACTACACAATGTCACTTCACTGATCCAAAAATGATTTCTTTCCCAATGATGTGTAATTGCACATTGTCACAGGACTTCCATGTAAAGCTCTTCTTTGGATTCCTTTTTGTTCCTTTACATGACTGCTTGGTCTTTGATTCCTTGCAGGTACACCATTGAGTGACACTGTGTGCAAGCAATGCCCCGCTGGTCATTTCTCCAGTAGCCGCTCGTCCACAGAACCATGTCGACCCCACAGAAACTGCACGGATTCAGGCCTGAAGACACTGCGATGGGGAACGTCCACTTCAGACAGCATCTGTGGAAGTCAAGACCAAATTATGGCCGTTGATTGTGTTCATCGGCACACTTTGTGCCATACAGGTGAGACCTGAGCTCATTTTACAGATCAGTTGTCGCCTCATACACGTCATTGCACACGGGTTGCAGCTAAAATTAGTCTGGAATGTGATAGTTTCTCTTCCTCACAACAGGGAATTTTATTTAGTCCTCTTTTCTGACCAGATTCACAGTGCATGTCAAATCTTGATCCCAATTTAATGTAAATTAATGTAAATCCCACTGGAAACGAATCATGTAGTAAACATTCTTGAAAGAGTTCAAAGTATTGCGCAGTGAAAAATGCAACTCTGGATATTCTGTAATGTACCATTTTGCATAATTTCTGGAAAGTCCAGTCAAATCGAAGGCAAAGTTAGGCAAAGCTTCAAGGAAAAAAAATACGTAGTTGCGTAAAACAAAACTGGTTGATAAAATTCATGGAAACCAAAATGAATGACAGAATGAGTTTTCATGCAAATTTGTATCAAGTGATGGCGCATGATACCACAAACAGGCAATATTTCAGCATCTTAATCTTGTATGTTGTATATTATACTCTCATTTTAATTCTAAATCAGCTCTTAATTCCAGGAAAACAAGTGTATTTTATAAGAAGCGGTTTGTTCACGTGTTGAATGACAATAATAATAAACTTATAGCTCCCTTATTATGTATCCATGGATATTAAATTTATTATTTGCTCTCTTGTTCCAGATGTGCTCTTGTGTGAGGAGGCAGTCTTCCAGTCGCTTGCCTCCCTGCAGCTGTCTTCCGTGCCCCTGGAGCGTCTACTGGAGAGTCTTCCGGGCCGCAGGGTGGATGGCAAGAGTGTGGAGAGGCTGAAGAAGGCCTGTTCACCACAGCAGCAAGTCTTCCAGCTGCTGAAGCTGTGGAGGCAGCAGAACAAGGACCAGGACAAGTTGTATGGCATCATAAAAGGTATTCTAAGATGACAAAAGTGTTTTAGTTTTGTCAGTCGCTCCAGGATTTTACAGGAGAATTTTGCAGGCTTAAATAAAACTGCACTGTGAATTTTCACCTGAGGTTCATTTGTTCTGAGTGGAACATGAAACCAGTCATTACGATATAGTCATCATAATTAAAACTATTACTACTACTACGACTAAATAGCGTTACCCCAATTGTTTTTATTAATAAAAATACATTTTTTGATACTTGACCTAGATTAGCCTACTCATCTTTGACGTTCTGAATTGTTTTGCAATCTTTTCTCAGTTGGTGACTCTCTTGCTCAACCGCAATCCTGGATATTTTACAAAACAGTACACCCGTGTTTTCAAAACAATGGCATGACAGTCGTTTTGGAAGAAAATGAGTCATCAACTTTGATCATAATTTAAAAGCTTTGCATGTCACACTGAATTTATGGTTGCTTAAATTGCTTTAATTGTTGCAAATTTTGTTTTGGTGTAAAACTGATTCCGTTTTAAGTTGGTGCAGACACGAAGTTTTTGAAAACGTGATTTTTTATAAAATTATATTTTCTCTACTTTGAATAGTTTCGTTTTTGAAAAAAGTTGTGTTAATTTCAAAATAAGCCAATTGCTTCAAAATAGAAAACGCTAAGGTCTGTGAAGTGCTGCCATTGTTGTCACCCATTACTAGTACTGAAAGCTAGAAATGGAGAAGTATCGATACCAAGTATCGGTATCGGGCCGATGCCAGCCTTATTTCAAGGTATCGCGTACTAAAGAAGGCTGCCAATACCAGTTACCGATACTAGTGCCCTCTTGTGGCTGTTCTATTATCAGAAATTAGATGGCATGCATGGCTGACAGAACATTTTTCTAAGTTAACTGCATCCATATCAATTCAATCAAATACCCATGAAGATGTCATTTCTATAAGTATAATGCTTAGAGTGCATTAATTATGTGTTGCTACCAAAATCTGTGTTTTCGTTGTGACTGTGTTTACAACCTGCATGTTTCTTCTCTTTCATCCAGGTGTGAATAGCTGCGAGCGGAAGGTCTCTCGCCTCAACAGCCTGAAAAACGTAACTTTGGGCGACCTCTTGGAGGTCACGAACAGCTTGCCCGGGGTAAAAGTTCATCGGGAGGACGTCTTGGCACTCGTGGCTACTTGTCTCCCCAAGCAGTACATGCTGCAGCTCCTCCACCTTTGGAAAACCGCCAACTTTGACATGGATTTGGTCAAAGGTCTTTCTCACAGTCTGAGGGTGCTCCGCAACAAAGGCTTACCTCGGTATCTTCTGAAGGGCCTGAAGAAGATCAGCCGCATTATCGGATCTACGTCTACACGCAAGACGTATGAGAAGATGTTTGTTAGCATGCTGCAGGATGAGCTGTGTTTTAAAACGCTTAAGCCGTTCAATGAATGAGGGCAAGATTTCATTTAGGGATGGGCATTAGACTAAATTTACTTTGAGACTATGGGGCAAATCAAAGTCTAATTAGTGTTATGTCAGCTATTTTTTCATTTTTGAATGGTCGAGAAGATGGTCATCACATCTGCCTGGCACTTCTGAGGTTTCATGGTTCAAATCCTGAATCCAGCCTATGGAGAATGCATGAATGAATGCATATCAACTGCATGTTAGGTCAACTGAAGACTAAATTGTCCATAAGCGTGAAAGTGAGTGTAAATAGTTGTTTGTCTAAATGTGAGTGACGGGCAATCAATCCAGGGTGCATACCGCTGTTTGCCCAAAGTCAGATGCTATAGACTCCAGTCCAGCTGCGAACCCAAATGAGGACAAAAGCTATAAAAAAATGATGAATGGATGATTGGGAAAAATGTCACTCTTTTTGTTCTGAACTCCTGTTTTTAGTTTATTATTGTGTAGAATAATGTTTCCAATATCTTGCATCATGTTCTTCCTCATACCTCAAACTAGTTGGCCGTAAATCAACAGCGCCTTGACTGTTGGGTGCATGAAGCTGAATCACTGAATTCCACACAATTAGATTGACTTGATTTTTATGCCCATCCTTAGTTTCAATTAACACTAAACTTCAAGGCAAACACAAAGTGATTAGTTATAATTACACCTAAATCCAATGGATCCAATACAGAAGCTGTATTTGTAATGTAAAATTAACATTACCTCTGTAAAGTTTTGCTGTCGGTCTGTATTATTGATATTGTTACGTTATTATTATTGTGTGCATTCCTAAAGTTGGTTTCATGATGGCATCAAAAGTGTAGGATGCTACTTAAGTAGCTGAGCTACACACATAGTAATCCTAGGCAATTACAATTCCACTGGTCAACAGCATATTTTCATCAGAGATGTTCGTATGTCTTTACTTTTTCTTTCTTGCACATCAGGCTTTTTGAGATATTTTCATTTTGACCTATAATTCCTTGCGCAATACAGGTTTACCATGTGTTGTAATTTATAGCTATTACATTGTAGAACAAAATCCACCTGTTGCTGCACCTAACCCTCAATCCATAAATATGACTACATACGTATATTATTAGATTACATGTTTATTAATAATATTATTAATATAATGAACATAGACGAATTGTATATGATCATTCATTACATATAACGTAATTTTTGGGAAAATATTTCATTGGAGTCATTTGAATCTGTGAAAAGAAATATTCAAACTATTTAAAATGTAAATAGTACTATTTTATGAAAAGTGGGCTAGCAAATTTGAGTGGTTTTCTTTTTGCTTTCTCTGAATTTGAGAGAAAGGATTTGATTTCATAATCAAATCCAGGTAAGAGCTATACCTGTATGTCCTTTGTTTCTTGCTTTTGTCTGTGACTGCTGGCAAGTGAAGCTTATAGGAATTTTATTATGTAATTGTCAGCTTTATGAATGTACAATTGTGTACTATTTAAGAAAATGGAAATTTAATTTTCCATTCTATGTAAAGGCTTTTTTTAATTGCTTTATGAGAAATACTGGATTCTAAATGCTGCAAATTTTTGAAGGGATGTGTTTATTTTTTTCACTTTTAATATTATGAACTTTGTTGTATATAACACTAATGCCAAATGATTTGTACAAATGCATTGCTTTATAAAAGTTTGGACTTTTTCCTCCTGTGACTTAAAATTTCTTAAACAGGCATTTATGAGCATGGGGCACAACAATGTCAGTCATGAATGATTGCTTTATATTCAGCGGAAAAAAATGCTATATGTTGCTTCTTCAGCACGGAAGCCACACTACACATAGCTGATTCATTATTACCGTCATCATCATCATCACAGATGGCGTGACTCATTATTTAGAATTTCCTCTAAACAAGCAAGTTGGAAACCAAAATTTCCTTCTTAAATTTGCATGATTTTGTAAACTCACATCTCACTTGGCTGACTGTGCAAAGCTTCTTTGCAGACTGTGTACACAAATTGGTGCAAGTCCACTATCAGTAGTGTAATTAAAGTATTATAAAATATTGTTCAGTGCAGTTCTACCCCAATGCAAACTCCAACCACATTAATAAACATATTGTTCGGCTTTTAAAGGGCAAGGAACCAGTATTTGCAACATAAAGTATTCCTATGAGGCAAAAGAACCACATGATTTATCCCAACCTCACAACAATGAATTTTTTTACAGCAAAAAACGTATGAGAGTATCTTATATGGATGTTCATTGATCAAACATATTATGACCACATTTTTAAAGAGTTAATTGAGAAATGTATCAAACATCATAAATGTGTCTGTTCATATGTTTGTTTAAATTTCTTCTCTCTGTTCCTTGAAAAGCATATTCACCAAAAACAACTCTTGTTGTTTTTAGACAAAGTCACTGGGGATCTGCAAAATCTCTGGATCAGTTCAGAACTTTTTTTTGTGTGTGGACACATCAAGTTTTTTTTTTTATGCTCAATTGCGCATTTTTGTTAAACACTTCCCAACCAAGCCTATACTCGAAGTAGAAGTGGTTTGACCTTTAGAGAGAAATGGAATGTGTTCCTCGCTCGCCACTATATAAGTGCATGACAAAGCATTCAAATGCGCACATGAGAACCTCAACACAGAGAACATCAGCATGGTAAGTGGAAGGGTAGCGTTGCGTTCAAAGTCACTTGTAATCGTCAGATAACTTCACACTCTATTTTTCCTCAGTTGTGCCTGCCGTCCCTGCTGCTGCTGCTACTGTGTGGCGTTCACGGCAACGTATCGCCAACAGAGTCCCCTCCCACGTTCGAGTACAAAAATCCATCCACCGGGGAGATACTCGCGTGCAACAAGTGTCCGCCCGGCACGCGCATGTCCGCTCACTGCACGGCCGCCAAGCAAACGCAGTGCGTACAGTGTCGAGATGGGCACTTCACGGAGCTGTGGAATTACCTGCCCAAATGTCTCTACTGCAACCAATTCTGTACCGGCGACAAGGAGGTGGAGCTCGAATGTGGACCTCGCAACAATAGAGTGTGTCGCTGCAAGGAGGGCTACTACAAGACGGAAGATTACTGCAATAAACACTCAAAGTGCCCCCACGGTTACGGCGTTCTTACTCGAGGTGCGTATTTGAATCCTTTTAAATGTTTTGGGAAGCTTGTGAATAATTGTCTAAAAAAAATATAATTAGTTTTTTTAGTTACAACAGCTAAAAGCAATTTGTATCTTTTTGCACCCATTTTTGTATTGAGTATTTTTTTTTATTCTGGAAGTCAACTTTTTTTTTTTTGATCAACCCATCCATTATCTAAACCGCTTATCCTCAACTTTATTCGAGAGCATACAAAACAATCACAAATTGATACAAATTGCTCACCAAAAAGAGGAGCTCTGTCAGTTCCCAAACAGCTCTTCATATTTTTTGCTGCCTAAATTAATTCATCACCAAGAACTGTGTAAAATTATGATTTTTTTTTTCAATAGGTATCCTCATGAGGATTGCAGTTCAGATAATGGATGGATAGGGGGTAATATGTATATAGGTCACACAATAACTTATCAAAACCTTTCCTCCTGGGAAATTATTATGGCCAAATGAACTAGTGGTATGCATGTCTGCTTCCTAACCTAGATCTGGGTTTGAATCTCAGCTCAGGCCCCATACTGGTTGAGCGAGGGTGTACCTGATATTCCCTATTTCTATTACCCTAATGTAAAGATGTTTTTTAGGTACATTAGAAAATGACACAGTGTGTCAAAAGTGCTCCAATGGCTTCTTCTCCGCCTCTTCGTCGTCATTGGAGGCGTGTGCCAAGCACAAGGAGTGCATCAATGGGCAGCTCGTGCTCCTCAATGGCTCTGCAGCCCATGACATGTTCTGTGGTCGATGTGAGGACCTTGCAAATGGAGGTATTTTGTCCTGTACTGCAGCCCATAACATTTTCGGAGTCTTGTTTGATTGGACACGTTCATTCGGACAGTTATCAGCACTATTCCAGCTTCAGTTATTTTTCAAGGCAACCTTTTTCACACAGCATGTTGACACACTTTACTTGAAGCACTGCTGTTAGCAATGACCCCCAACCACGTTGAAACCGGAAAAAACAAGAGAGCTCAGACCTCTTCCAAGGCAAAGCAAATCTAATTTTGATCAGAAGCAAATTGTTCAGATTTATAGACAATTCCCACCTACATTTGCCCAAAATATGTCTAAATTCCATTTGTGCTTCAATCAGATAACAAATAAACTGTAAAAACATAACCTTGGTGGAGTAATAATCGGAACAATCCTGGATTCAACATTTCAAGAGATTCTTCCTTGGCCTTTGTGCTGTGAAGGTGTGTGACAATTGTCATAGTTTTTAGGTAATCCTAAACCAAGAAATAAACATGGTGTAAGTATGAATGGTAATCCTGGATTCACACTGCAACAAAATTTAATGGCTTTATCCAAATTTTGTGTGAGTAAACATTGTAGTAAATGTGTAGTCTTGTTATCTCACAAATGAATGAATGGATTCTCTTTAGAGCAAGTTTCGATCCATGCCTTTGGCTGCCGCCCAGCTCATAAAAAAACATAACCTGAGCGGCAGTGTCATGACTGATCCTAGATTATACTTGCATTAATCCTTGGGCTTTCCTTTTCAGGTGAGCTACTCAGGACCTTCTTGTCAAGATTCTTTGGTATGCAAAGAATGCACTCATTGAAAACGAGGAGACTTTTCAACAAGTCAGTCCATATCAAAATCTATTGAGTACTCTGACGTGTTCACGGTTGGTTCATTATAGTATTTAACAAATATCAATTTCCCAACAGATATATTAAGTCTAAGATGGAAAGAAACACCATGCACTTCTTGACTCGGCATCAGTTACGACGTCATTTGTTGCATCTAATCAAGAGGTGGCTCCAAATAGTCCCAGAGAATGAGCTGAAGATGTTACCACACATGCTGAGAGCTTGTCATCTAAACTCTGTGGCAACGAAGCTGTACAAGACACTCGAAGGGATTGAAAGGCAGCAATCAAACTGTACCTTAACGCATTTCTTCTCATTTGCCTAATTGTGTACTTTTCACAATAAACATACCAAATTGGTCCAATTGTAACTGTGTAAAAATTGCACTGTTATGATGAGCTATTATAGGGGTCCTCCAATTCAATTCACTTAACAACCACAAGATGTCACTCTCTCCTTTCTCCACTTTATTATTTGTCCTGAAGAAAAACGCTTGCAAAGGAGACATGTTTACATTGTTGTCTTTTAAGATTGAAAACGACATCTTTTGCCAAACTTTAGAGTTATTTCGGCTGTAATGCATTTATTATTAGAAACTAATTGTTGAATTGCACGGCTTTAATTTACGCCGCCTGAGGTTTGGAGGAGCTTAACTCGGTCTTTCTGACCCGAGGAGCAGCCAGTGACACCAGCGCAACCACGCCCCCTCTTGCCACGCCACGATCGGATCCCAGACTGTCGCATCATCAGCCTGGGAGGGACTTAGGCTCCCGGTCTCCACCATTGGCTGCCGTGATACAACCACAGACAGCTTTACGATAGGGAGACAGCTCGAGAGGATGTTGTCCCGTCATGCCCGTGGAGATACGCTACATCTGATCCCTCCGGTGTACTTTCTGTTTGCCACCCTCCGGCTCACGTCATCCTAAAACCGCTTGAATCACAAAACGATGCCCAGCACCGATCCACGCCGAAATATTGTCCGGACAGTGCAGGGGGAGAGGAGCATGTAACCCTGCAGGAGAAGCACCGGCGAGGCAGCAGTGTGGTACCACCTTAGACTTGGCTTTCGCCCGCTTTTGCCTTCATTCCGACAGCAACGGAGAAACCTCATCGTCGTCTAGTTTGGATACTTAAGAGTGGACAAAATGAACGAGGACATGTCAGAGGTGTCCAAAGAGCTCATGGGTGAGTAAAGCTCATTTGTGGCCATGTGTTCAACCCTCTTGTCAAACCCACGCGACGCGATCGTCATCGGGAACGTGGTGTGTTGTTCCTCTGCAACGCTGCACAGCTTCTCATTGTGCCCGACTGTGGCAAACAATAGTGGGATTGTCTCAGTTGTGGAGCAGTACTTTTCCTAGAAGTCATGCATGATTTGTTTTGCGTGAGACTTCAGTAGTACACACAACTGCTTTTACTGCTGATAACACAGACTGTACAATCTACAATCATTATTATTGCACACCAAGATCCCTTTCCAAGACTTTAAAGGTGCAGGTTGGGTAATAAGCAATAAAAGTCAGATGTTAGTAAAGGACAAAAGCATTTCTTAGGACCTTGATATCTACAATTATGATGTTCATGATGTTCATAAACTCTGTGTAATTTAACAAATTGATTACAGAATCACATGTTAGACAAATCTGTGGAAATTATATATTGTAAAGCAGCTGTCCTCAATGTAATCCTGTAGTTTTGCAGATTCTGCGTAAATCACAATGCACATTGCACCTTTTTTGGAGAAGTGGCCATTAATAGAGTTGCTCTCTTCTTAATATAACCCATTTAATCCACATGGTCCCTGAAATAGAAATTTAATGCAATTTAATACTATTGGTACAGAGTAAACATGTCTGATTAGGATATCTCAATTGTCGTTGATAGGCAGTTTTACACTGTAAAAGTACTTTGTGGACAGCCTGAACATTCTTGGCTAAGGAAGTGGTGTCAAACGCAAGGCCCTTGGGGCCTGATCTGGCCCACAACCTTACTTGATTTGGCCTGCAAAAGCCCGGGAGTAAATACCGTAGCCGTGTTTGGGCGCTCTGTTTATTTAAATGACAAATAAACAACATCAAAGACGTGTAGACAGTTTGTCGTGAGTGTCTGCCCATAGTCCACAGTTTATGTTTTAAAAGTCACAGGATTGGTCCTGGGAATGTGCTATGCTTCTCGGACCTGTTTTGACTTTTACGCCCGACATTTACTTTTCACCAAGTTGTGCAGCTGTGTGTTTAACATTCTTTGTTTGACCAAGCAGTTACTATTTGACACCTTGGTGCAATCTTGGGCAAGCACAAGCACTTTCCATCCCATCTATGGACAAACACTTCCTCCTTTTAAAGGGGCATGGGTGTTCAGGAAATTGTATGGAGGGACTTCAGAGATGACTTCAATAGCTATATTAGGTCATCTTGTGCGTTATCTGCACACTGACGTGAATCGTATATTTATGGTGTGCTATAGGGAAACAATCTAAACTTTGCATTGAGAACACTAAGGAATTTGTCATGATCACAAGTCATGTGAGGAGCTGTGTGGATGATGACCATTGTTAGGAACGTTTGTGCACTGGTGCCAGTGATTCAGCATCATCTTAGCAAAATACCACTCCGAGTATTCTACATCAACCGTCCACTCAAAATTGAGATATACACATTTCGTCGATATTCTAATGTCAATGTTATTTGTCTTTGTAGTGCTTTTTTTTTCACCCTTTGGCTCATTTTGATTTATTTTCTTTAATTACATTTTCATAGCCAGTAAAAGAAGAGCATGATTGCATGTGGGTCATAGTGGCCTATTTTATTAATACTTTGGATCAGAGCAACCCAATTATGGGTGTAGCAGTGTGGTGAATAAATAACAGGCCCTGCCCAATGACATCACTTCTCAGTGACACACAGGAAAGCTGTGCGGTTAAATGATCAAAAATAGGATCATGATAAATTTCACATTGATCATGTGATCAGCTGAGACCACATTTACTAAAATCAGACGCAGGATTGTGCATATCAACAGCCAATCAGTCGAATTTTTCCTGCTCTTTCATTTCCGATTGAAGAAGTAATCACAAATATGTTTTATATTCGTTTAAAACAGGATGGCTTGTTTTGTTACAGTTTTTCATTTTGACAATAAAAACTCCAACCTTTGATGCAAAAACAAACACAATACAAAATAAATTGACTTGTAGTGATCCACTTGCCTTGATGCCGTTGGTACAATTAACATCAAGTCCACCAATTTGTATCTGCCGTGACTCTATAAACATGAGTCAATTTGAGCCTGAGGTTCATTTTCCCAATTGCACAAAGTGCACATGCTGCAACTCAATCCACAGGCTGCACTGCTGTTTCAGTTTAAATTAATCGGCGATGGAAATGAATGAAAAATGCTTACTTCCCCTCATGCTTCTTGAAATATTCAAGTTCACATGTTGGATAGAGCCGCACTAACTGTTTTTAGCGCATTCCCTAATTGTTTCCTTTTGATCCAAAGAAGCCTGTAGGCAAAGATACACATGCCAGCACAGATGTGCTTGAGTACATCCTCCCTCGGAATGGATGAGTGGGAGTGTGAAGAGCTTGGAGAGGCATCTGACCCACTTCTGCTCTCTGGGCCAGCATGCCAATTTTGGTGCTTCTCCTGGGCGTGAACAGTCGGGCTGAAGAGAGCATACGCTGAGTGCAGCAGCTTCCTTATCGTTTTTAGTGCGCTAAAGTTTAAAGAATTTCCCACAAAGCTTAAAATTGAGATCATGCGCATCATGTGGACGAATACTGACATGAACCCTGAAATGGAACACAACCGCGTGAGCATCTGTGTTCCACGTGCAAGTCCTAAAATGAAACTATGACAGTATGGAGGCATCACATAAAAACAAATCCATGAACAAATCCTAACTTTTGCACTGTAATTCTTTCTTATCACTTTGGTTAAAATACTTTATCCAGAACTGAATAATGCATAATTTGTAATGACGGAATTTAGACATAAGCCGGTGGGTATCTATGAATGTTTTTATCTATGAAACGCTGCTGTCAGTATTATCTTCAAATATATGCCAACGCTGACTTTTAATCTTTTGTCTTTGTGTAGAGAGCGTGCGGGATGCATTGGGGAGGAAGGTGAAGCTGTCACTGAGGAAAAGAGTCAAACTGGAGATCAAAGGAGACAAGACAGAGAACCGAGTCTTGGTGAGTCGACTGCTGCTGCTTTCCAGCATACGCAAAATAACTGTCTGCTTTCCTGTCTGCGTTTTTTTGTTTTATTTTTTATTTTGGGGGGGGGGGGTTGGTGTTCATTATACTGTGAAGTTGTAAAAGTTACTAAAAGCGAATATTCCCCCCTACATTTTTAAGTCTGGGTACCAAATGCACAGAATTATAAGGATGTAGCAAAATCCAGATTAGTTGAAAGAGAAATGCCACTTTTGGAGCAATAACTGGGGTGTTAAGAAGTGCAAAATACACTATTAAAAATACTTGTGAATTAGGTCAGAGAGAATTAAAATGCATTAGTTTTTTTTTTCTTCATGGCTGCAGCACTGTGCTTAATGATGATTTTGTTAGATTAATTGGCTCGGTAAAAACTATCTTGTGCTTGTACGGCGTTTGTTATGTCCGTTGTTAGTCACAATCATAGTGAAAACATAATTTAAAAGAGGCTTTTGTTTAGTTATACCAATGGGACATTTTAAACTTTAGTCGACTCCAATAGTCCAGGAAGCTTCCTTATCTGTCTTTAAGTGCAACTGCCAACTTTCAAATTAATTCTCCAGAGTCTTAATACTTTGGCATGCGTGTACCGGGTCGTACTTTGCACTCACTGTTGGAAATCTTAACAGCTCAGATAATGTGAAGCAAATGACTCACTAAATGACTCATTTAGTTGTGTGTGTATGACTTCAATGTATTCACGTGGAAAAACAGCAACTCGTATCTTGTTGACAACAAGCATAGGGACTTGGAAAGTCTCTCCTGCTCTTCAACATGTATATTAGGACTTACTGAAGACTGCATAAATAATGTATTTCTGGTGGATTGTTAACAATTTTGTTTTTATTTTATTTTTTCTCACGAGATAAAGCTTTTGAGAAGAACGATGAATAAAGTCATCACACAATTTCTGGTGTTATTGTTTGAAACCTTATGCGTCATCTAAGGACATAAGCAGAAAGAATGAGCTTTACTTTCACATTTCCTGTGTTCGCTAAATGATCTGGCAGCTGTGCGAGGTGGGGAACTTGTGGCAGAGAACGACTTAGTGTGGAAGAAAATTGCGCTAGTTATGTAGTGTTCCCATTAACTGGAGAGACAGTGAGTCTTAGATCACAAAGAAATATGGTCATTGAAGTGTTGGAGGCATCGTAATATTAAACGATCATTTAAAAACGCCCGTGTTATGTGGGAGAACATGGAATGGAGAAACACATGCAGAAACAATGCAAATATGTGGGAATCTGCCTGAGGAATTTCAGTGGACTAATTTTGGTATTTTATACAGGCTGAGAGCATGAGAATATCCCACTGCTTGACCGCACTCGATTAAACAATGGGCAGTTGTTGCTATCGAAAATAGAGAAACTGATTCTGGAATAAAAACAAAAGGAAGGCAAACACGACATCATCATCATCAGTCTAAAGTCCGTTTTCCAGGCGCCGCTGGGTTGGACTGGACGAGGAATTTAAACCTATGAGTGGGATGGCGTTTGTCAAATGTTAGGTGAAATGTCCAATGAGTTCTTTATTATTATTCTGAGAAAAAAAATGACCATTATATAGACCTGCAAAGGTTATAAACATTCATTTTATATAACAAATGTTGATTCTGTCTAAGTACTTTCAGCATATTATTGTCAAATCCCTCAACACTTCTAAAAGTTTAGACTTGGACTCAATTTTATTCCTCTCTTGGGCTTGCTCCCTCAGGAAATTCTGGTTCCAGTAGCTCACACAAAAATAGTACAAAAGAGAACATTGCACATGAGTAACAAACAAAGAGGAGAGTAACAAATAAAGTACATAGCAATCGCAATAAAGTGTTGAGTAAGAAATAAATAGCAATAATAATAAAGTATTAAAGCAACTACACTTGTGTATCCCAATCATGTGAGGACTCCCTGTTTCTATTGCTCCTTCCCCCAATTGAGTTATACAGTTTAATGGCATGAGGAACAAAGGAATTCAGCAGTCTGTTGGTCCGACACTTGGGGAGGAGCAGTATCTCACTGAACAGGCTCCTCTGAGTGATGATGACAGTGTGCAGAAGGTGGCTGGCATTGTCCATAATGTCCCCCAGACAGCCCAGCTTCTTGCCGACCACTTGCCTGACCAATTTGTCCAGTCTGGAAGAATCTTTCTTGGATGTGCTGTTCCCCCAGCACACTACAGTGTAGAAGAGGACACTCGCAACAGCAGACTGATAGAACATCTCCAACACCTTGTTGCAGATGTTGAACTACCGCAACCACCTCAGGAAGTATATCCTGCTCTGCATCTCCTCGTGCAGATGGCTGGTGTGTGCTGACTTGTCCAGTTTACCATCCAGCCACACCCCAAGATATTTGTACAAGTCCTCAGCCTCCACCTCAGTAGTTTGAGGGCGGCATCCTCCACTCCCACACCTGGCTAATATGCAAGCTGCAGTTGATCCTGGGTGTGTTGCACTTGAGGTCTGAGAAGATTGAGGAAGATCCTCTCCAATGTCTTCATCAGGTGTGAAGTAAGCACCACTGGCCAGAAGTCATTCAGTACACCGGGCCAGGTCTTTTTTGGCACTGGTTATTTTCCTAATTTAATGAATCTAGAAATTCTATGTTTTTGTTTCACCTTTTAAACAATTAAACAAGATTATCCTGCCATTTAGACTTTTAGGGGCACTACCACAATGATTTAAGTCAATCAGAATTTGATTGTAATAGTCAGCTTCACCATTAGCGATGATTTTTTCATTATAAGGTTTAGCATATTTGTAGATAACAATAGTCCGAGTAATGTATCCCAAGGGAGGTATTACCAAGCAATGTAGTCTGGTCTCATGAAAGCTCCTCCCACCATCATTCAATTTAATGATAGTTTACGTCAGGGTCATGGTCACTCAAACAGTCTTAATTGCATAGAATCATCACCTTTATATTTCTTTGTAAATAGTGTCATGATTTTGACTAATGATTGATTTTAATTTTTATTTTTTTGTTATTGTGTTCCAGTCTTCTGATTTGTCTGTGTTCATAGAATATATAAACATATATACCTTGTAAAAGAAACAAAATTACTCTATTATCTTTCATTGAACAAGCTGAGCCAAAGAAGCGTGTTGGAAGTGCCTGTATGTCCACAAGAGAAGTGTAAAATGGATTTATTACAAATACCACTTGCTAAACATGAGTGGCGGACTATGACAAGGTCTGTTTGCTCTCATTGGCTTCAATTGAATGAGGTTTGTGGGTCATTGCCACAGCCAGCATTGATTGGACTGAAATGACATTTGTGCATTGTCAACTGACATACTACATGTAAACAATTGGTTTAGTTAATTATTATTATTATTATTATTATTATTATTATCATCATTATTATTATTATTATTATTATTATTATTATTATTATCATGATGCTTTCTTGTCAAAACTGTGAAACCCAAGAGAGAGAACTTAGTAATGTAACTTTTCCAGGGTGCCTTTCCTGCCATTATGTCTGGATGAATACTTTCCAGATTGGCTTTGAAATAGAGTTGTCCTGATCTGATCACACTGCAATAGATTTATATTGCGTTATGTAATGTTCCGGGTATTTCAGGACAAGCCGTTTGAGTGATACTATCAGAGCCAGCTTGTTGTATTTGCAAATCTGGACTTTGGTCAGCTGAACTGTAAGACAGGGAGAAAAGGGGTTAAGGAAATACAACTTATCTTAAGGTTTGAAGTTTGTCATTTAGTTTTGGTGGGTGGTGTACGGCTTGTATCAGTGTTTCCCTTGGAAAGATAGCTGTACTAATGTGCGTTATTGGTGCTGACTGATGTTTTCCGCCTACTCCAAAGGGAGTCTTTTGCTTTGCTGTCAACATCAGAAAGGTTCCCCAACCGCCTCCGCTTTTCTTGTTAGTCTGCCTTTGTCTTTTCCCGACTATCCCCTCCGAACAAAATCCACTGCGGGTCCAACCTGGATTGTTGAAAGGATTCTCCTCCTCCTCTCCTCTGTCATTGGTTTTTCCACCTTTTGATTACGTTCTTGCAGTTTTATCTCCAGCATCACACAGATCTCGCCCCTACTGTGTGTGGCTGGTATGCTGATGAATGATTGTGAAGGTTCCTTATCTTGGTAAACAAAAGACACACAGCGTCCTTACAGGACACCCTGCAGGATGATACTGTTTTGCATCCATTGGCAAAATAGTATGGCACTGATATCCAATCAGTGCTGAGTGAGAATTGTGATTATTGCAAGTTTCTCATGGGTTGACTAGTGTTAATTTAAAATAACAATAATAGAACATATTTTATTTCCATGTCTAAGCATGACATTATTTCAAATTGACTAATCATGATTCAATTACTGTTTTGGTCCATAACATGTTGATTGTTGTTTTCCAAAAACAAATGTGAGCAGAGAAATAAGTTTTTCTTTGTCTTTGACAAGATTTTTTCCTATCACATGCATTTTTTTTCCTGATGAGTCAACAGAAGAGCTCGCTTGTCTTCTGTATCACTTCCTGCTCGGACTCTATATTTACCGCAAAAGAGCATGTATTTACAGACTCATCATTTTGCCCTCTAATTCTTTCTCTCAGGCTCTTGCGTCCCATCGAGCATACCTCCTGACCGCACGCATTCCCACCAAGGTAAGTGGAGAGATTCAGATTTCCCCCCCACCCCCATGAAATTATGACAACATTTGAAAAATATTGGATTGTCATTGTATTCTGCTGCACATGGGTGTCGTGTGAACCAATAGTCGTTGCTATGACTGCCACTTCTACTACTACTTTCTTTCATTTAGTGCATTACCCCTAACTTTTTAGCAAGCTGAAGCAGGTAACTACTATTACTTCTTCCATTTCTTCCTCATCTTGCCTTTCGACCTCCATTTCTTCAACTTCTATTTCTTCTTTCATGTAGTTTGGCAAATACTTTGGTTGCATTACCACATTCAGGCCACCAGGGCTAATGCACCAAAAGTATTTGCCAACCTCCAAAAGAAAGTGGGAGGTCAGTTTGAGCTTTAATTTGAATATTTTTATGCCGCACTTGAGTATAAGTCGCATACACTCTGCTGCACTCTACACACTAAGAAACTGTTCTACAGTAGCCCCATCCCTATACTTGTTTCATTCACATTGACCCTCTTTCGTGAATGTTTATTTAGGAAGTGCAACAGTTCTTTTGTTTGTCTACTATCCTGACTTGAAAAGTCAGACCTCTGATTTATGAACTACTCACTCAGAAGCGCTTCCAAGGCTAGAATAAATCCATATCCCCTCAGTAAGACCACCTCTGCTTCGATGTCCCTTAAACCTTTCATTCCGGATTTTTTTTTTACTCTCATCCTCACTACTTTTTCCTTAGTCCAGATTACTTCTTGCCCCCCCCCCCCCAGCGCCCCCCCCCCCCCCCTCCTCACACACTAGTGTGTCAAAGGTTAGCAGGGATAAGCTACATTGTCTCGTTCTGAAGAGGATGGTGCATCAAAGAACGTTGTCTGCCTCCAGCTGAAGATCATGTTTTGTTCCACTTTCCTTTGTTCGGATTCTGTTTTTCAGGTGTTATGTGAGTAGCATGTTCAATAATATGACCAAATGTCTAGCAATATTTATTTTACAACGATGGAAACAAATGATCAACTATTTGTATCATACAAATGTTTCAGTGCATTTGATGATTTTGCCCATGCCACAATCGCTTATAATAATAATAATATTTTGTTTCATAATAATATGTTTTCAAGGAAGGCTTCCGATTCAGATTTTAAGTAAAATGGACTTTGCTATTCATTGGGGGATAGGCACCAGGTGAAATATGTTGAAATACATTTGGGGGGAAAATTCCACAAAAAAGGGGGTTTGGCTCCCCACTCATTAAAAAACAACAACAGCAGCAGGAAAAAAAGAAATAAAGATTAAAAAAAAAAGGAAACACAAATCCGGAAATACAGTAGGTGAATCTGCAGCTCCCAAACCACAGGTAAGTGGCGGTTGACTGTATTGTGTAGCTTGATGAAGTGTGCGGTACTGATTTAAAAATATTGTGGCTCTGCTTGTATACAGTAGTGGCAGGTGGTATGTGTGAGCCATGCAAACATTAATGCATTCAGTCATCTCGGCAGGACATTGAGTTTTTTTTCTGTCAGCTTCTGTGTGTCAGCATGTTCCAGGAACATTGGCTGGAAATCAGTTGCGCCAATATGGCAACAATATGTGTTAGATATTGTGGCGTGCTGTGAAAAGGTAGCATTACAAATATTGTCTTTTTGAACCCATTCTATATTGCATTGATGCAGTTATTTTCGCATTAAATCATAAGTTACTTTTGCATGAAGTCCTATCTAAATTATGAGTTCACCAACATCATCAGCTGAAAAGATGAAACATCATTCTGAGGGATTGAATTACCGTTTCTATAAATGTTTTCTAAAATGTAAATGTTGCAGTGTCACTCTTTTGTAAACAACGGAATTAGATGACGGAATGATGATTATAGTGCTTTAGTAGGATCATTTTTATACAGTGGAGTGTAGACAAAACACTTGGGGAAAGCACAGTGCTTCCCACAACACCCATGCACACACAAACACACGCAGAGACAGACAGTCTGCTCGTCGTCTCCCCCCACTCATCTTTGAGCCAATCCTCGGAAAGTCAACTCCCACCTGGAATTGTCTGCTCTCGCTTCCTGGCCTGCCTTCAGGCTGTGTGTATGTGAGATGCAAGTGCGGGAACCTACTTGCTTACTTACCGTAATATAAACAGTCTCAGGCAAAAAGATTCCCCCACAGTCATGTTGAGGATCATTTTTGGTTTATGTCCTTTTTTGGTATGCAAAAGCAGACTACTGCTTTTCTTGTATTTGACGTAAAATGCTTCTTTTCACAAATTGATAAAAAATGTTTCTTTTGTTTTATTATTATTATTATTATGATTATTGTTGTTGTTTAGGTTTTATTTCCAGACACTAAAACTTATTTTATTTTCGGGCTAAGAATTGTTTTCTACCTATGAATTATAGGCAAAACATTATTTTACACACATTCTTCAGACAGTCAGTCACTGTCAAGTCTTGTTATTGAGACAACTATCACAGCGTAAAAAAATATGCGCTAAAATATAATCATTATTTCCCACCCAAACATTGGATTCAAGCCTCTGGATAGTTTTCCTGCTACACTTTTTTTCTTTATTAACATTATACTATATTTCACTCTTTCCAATGAGTATTTTTCTCTGTTTTTTGTTTAGGTGGAGCACTCCTTTAACTACCTGGAGATCCAGGGCATTAGCTGTAATAAGGCAAAACAGGTACAGGACATCTCATCTCCTCTCAAGTACAAACACAAAAGCAAAACATTGCTGACTGTGGTTATTTGGTATGTCAAAAGTGCATGCCAATGCTTACGTCAACCCTCCTGGCACACAAGCTTGGAATTACCAGCGGTACTTCCACAAGGGAGACATTTGTGACTATCATGTGTGCTCTTAATATTTTGAGAATTATGTTGATACAAATTTCACGTGATTATGCAAATTTTGACTTGTAAACGTGGGTTAAAAGCATAATTGGAGCCAATGGTGTAATGGTTAGCCCATCTTGGGAAAGGGCACTATAGTTGTCCTTTTACTTTAATTATTTGGTGCATGGACAGATGGGTTGATATGACTGTGGATAGATTAGTGGACATCGCTAGAAGGGATTATAAAATTCAAATTCAACGTTTTTGAGTTGGGGGGGCTGAATAAGTAGTATCCAGATTTAAAAGAAACAAAAATCTATTGGAAAAACTAACATTTTATTGTGTCTTTCCTTTCAGCTGTTAGTAGAATACGAGCGAGGTTCCTTCTCACTGAAGCTCATCTCCACTGAGGAGGTCAATGAGGTGGTTGCACATGTTGGAAACTGTCTGCTCAGAATATGTCCAGGTCTTTCACCCAAGTGAGTCTCAGTCACAAAGAAACTCCCATATTATTGAGAGAAAGAAACATTCTCATTATAACATTCTGAGTTTTTAAAATTGAACATGATGCTTTTGTTTGTGAAACCATTTTTTTTTTATACATGCTAGATATATAACTAAATTCCATTTGCATGATAGTATCATTAGGGTTCTGAAGAATTTGACCCAAGCCTAACATATTCTGGCTCACTAAATGGGGTCCAAGAGCTGACCCAAGTCTAGCCATTCAGTAAAATTGAAAATTTACAAAAGGTCAATTATTTTATCCAACTACTGCAGAACCAGAGCCATTATAGGACTCATTCCAATTAGTCCTATCCAATTTTATAACCCGTTCAACAATACATTATCATCTAGCATATCCAATGTTGCAGTCCTCGGCACACCCCAGCATCATCCGTGCTATCCATAAATTAAAACTTTCACACACTCTTGGAGTGAGTTTATATAACTGCCTCACTAAATAATACTCTTGCTCTTTTCTCATGCCAGTAAAGTGATGAAGAAGCTCAGCATGGAGCCTCCCGACAGACTGACCTCGCTGCAGACGTTGTGGGAGAACAACAAACCTGCTGACCCGGGGCCATGTGGTAGGGATCAGTGATGTCAAGCAGCTCGAAATGTCATACTGCAAAAAAGGACTTGCAATGATAAATCAAATATGAAAGTGAAGCTTTGAAGCATCGTGCTTTTAAGTTATACATTTAATGCTCTTTCTTTTTGATGCTTGCTTGTGCTGCAGGTGGCTTTTCTCAGATGTACAAGTGTGTTTGTGACTGGCTGTCACTGCCATACAGAGAAGAGGTTCAATGGGTCAGTATTGGTTCATCCATAGTTACTGATAACCAAGTTGCCATAGTAAATGTGTAAATGTCCGGTCTTTTCTTAAAATCTTGAATCACAGTGAAACTTCTTTTTATTGTGGAAGTTATTCAATTCAAAGTGGGGAAATATTTCTTCTTCATTCTGGCTTGAATGAATTATTTATTTCCCCAGGATGTGGACACCATCTATTTGACACAAGACACTAGAGATCTCAACTTGCAGGACTTCAGCCATTTAGAGAACCGGTGTGTATTTTTAAATAGTGTCAAAGAACTTTAATAGTTAAATAATAAAAGGTGCTTAATTCATTGGAGTAAATTGTCTGAGTGACCCCCCCATATGTTTTTTTTCCTCAGAGACTTGGTGGCCATAATTGCAGTCCTTGAGTTCAACCAGTGGTTCACCAAGCTCACCACGAAGGACTACAAGCTGGTAGGCTCCTTTTCTCTATCCACACTGATGATCTGTTTGTTGCTCCAGAGACTCCAAATTAAAATTCCTGTCATTTTTCTAAGCTCACCATGAATCAGGTGTCCCTCCCATTAAGTCCTCGAATAGTGGAGACAGCAATCATGTGGCGAATTGCATTTTTGTCTTTGGTTTGTCACTCTGCTCAGTCGCCAGTTAAAAGGAATGTCTAGGGCTGCGCCTCTTTCATAGTTTATAGCGCTGTCTAATGTCTAAATGTTTTTGGTAAAAGCATTATGGATGGTTGTGAAGATGGTAAGTCATTTTATTGTTGAATTGTTTCCGTTTATTATCCCTTTAAAACACACACACGTACACACGCACCTCTTTTAGTTCCTCGTCATATATTTCAGTTCTATTATGGGCTGCCACAAGCTTGTCAGATTTGCTCCCATCACAGTTAGTGAGGCACTACTTATAAATATGTGGTCTCGGTTGTTATCAATTTTATTAAATGTCCCCACACTCACACTTGCAGCCGTCCTTTGTTTTAAATATTTACATCTCTATTTACTCATCTTGGAACTAGTGTACTGTGGTCTGTGGTTGCCATGTCTATTTACAGGGAAACAAATATGGATCGTTGAGGGGTTGTTTGTGTGATTTTTATAAATTGAATCCAGTTCTATAAGAAAAATTCAATCATAATTTGTTTGTTTTTTGCAATTGGCATATTTGTTCAGTTTCATTCGCTTCATAACTATTCTCATTCCCACGAAATTAAGTGGCAGTATGCCCATCGTCCCTCGTGTGCCATTTGACTCAGGATCAGTCAAGTGTTCTCATGTGATAAGACTCTCAAGATCAGAATGAGACAAAGCGACACCAGGCCCCCCCTGCAGGTCTTCATTACCAGCTGTCTTGTCTTGGCGCTTCATGCTGTCTCACCAGTTACCACACTCTGCTTCCTCAGTCCAAACAATTATCTCATGCTTTTGTTATTGCCAGTCCCTTTGTATTATGTTTAATCCCTTTCCTCATCACCATGCCACGATGTGCTTATTTAGGCTCAAATGTTCACGGGGGCTCATGTGTTTTTTCGTGTGGCTTGCCAGTATTAAATGGTCACCAAAACTACTGAAAAAAGATGAGCTATAAAAATTCCTTTTTTAATTATTTTGGTGTGCAGCTTTTGAGAGGACATAGCATTTCCCATCTATTTAGAATTTGTATTTGTGTAAAAACAAGACACGTCATCGCTAAACAATGTGCTGTTTTGAGCTATATTTACCATCTCAAGGACTTTTTTGTCATTTCAAGTTGTATGTCGGTCTTAGCTGTAGCTGCTTGATGATCTGTAGCTACAACATGTGATTTGACGCCGGATAGTCAAAGAGCACATTTGTACACATTCTTGGTCATCGTTTTGTTGCTTTGTCAAGAGCAAAAGTTCCACTGTTTGCTTGTTCAGTGTAGGTTTTTTTTTTGTCTCCAAGCTTGTTTGCACAGTTATAATTATAGTCTATGTTGACAACTTGCTTACTGCTCCTTTTGAACTCTTCTGTGAACTATAAATTTAAGAGAAATAGTTTGAGAAAGGCCTTCCTTTTCTGCAAGGCAAATAAAGGCACCTGAGGCATCTTTGTGCATTTATACCAGTTACGAATGTACCAAAGGAAAAAAAAAAAAAGGTCGGAGCATGAATGAGAGCAGCAACAGGATAGAAATATGTAGGTCAATTTGGATTTCGATGGAGAGGGACAGGGAGAGCCAGATGACGAAATAATTCAAGAGGTAGCATGAAAGAAAAAAACATCCTACTCAACAGCAGAATTGATTTTCTAGTATTTTTTTTCGCATAGCCCTTACAGCTTTATTCATGCTGATGTAGCCACAACAGGAGTCTTATTAAAAAAAGAAATGTCTGAAAGTCATACATTACTTCCATTACTCAGACTTTCTGTGTGATTATTTTCTGTCACAAGAAGCGATTTGCTTGCTCACACCAGTTAGTGTTCTAGTCAGGTTGCCGAACTGGGCTAGAGGATGAGGGGAAAGATGACCTCATAAATGTGTAGCTTGCATACAAAGTGCAACTTGCACATCAGCTCAAAGCAGCACAGAAAGGAAAGGTCTTATTTAATGTGTCTTGAAAGCATTGTGCCTCTCCAGCTGTGTCATTGTGACCTTTTTTGCATGTTTAATTCATCATTGCTGTTTTTTTCAGGTATTGCTTGCTGTTCTGTCATTCTTAGCCCTGCTCTGTAATTCATAGTTTGAGAGAATCAACATGGGAACAACAAGCTCTTTCTCCATCTTTCTATCGCTCAGCTCTGCTTTTCTGCCCTCCTCTCCACTTTCCCTAGGACAATGTTGCCAGTGTTTTGGCCCCACCGGGGCTGTTGGCCCAGAGAGGCATGCCCTAATGGCAAGACTGTCAATTACCAAGAATAACAAACGGCACAATGGTTCAGTAAAGTTCTGGTATTCCGATGGAAAATTGTTGCGGCCATGCAGATAATTAGCAACTGGTTGTAAAAACCTTTAAATGTCTGCATGGGGGAATGAGAGGCAGCATACACTGAACTGGGTCAGTGAACATCTAGGCGGGACTTTTGCTTCTAACTGTTGAATTTTTTATTTTGTCTAAGTTGACTGCTTTAGCTCCCACGTGTGCTTGTCCTGTGGTGATGCAACCACAGGGACACAATATTGTCCCGCTGAAATGTTTACTGAAGTGTGTCATTCTAAGTTGTTTGTCGTCACACATTGATGGCTGCAAAGTACCACGGGTTGAATTGCTTGTTATTGATTTAATTAAGAGAAAAGGGAGCACTTTGTCTGCATTTTTTAAAAGGAAAGCATGTGTCCCAAAGCACATCTCTCTTGCTCAGATCTTTTTGGTCTTAGTTTTTCTGGTTAATTGCACTTTGACTTTTATATAATGGAAAATGAACTAATTCCGTTGAGTAGCGTGTCTTTTGATTAACACTGAACGTCTTCAGTAAGCCTATCTGCTCATCATTTCATTTTACTGTCCTTCATGGTTTTCTTATCTCATTATTATTAACTATGTGTTCTTCCTAAGTCTGCAGATGTTTGTGAGCAGATCCTTAAAGTGGTGTCTCGCTCCACTCGACTTGAGGAGTTGGTGCTGGATAACGCAGGACTCAAAACGTGAGTAAACATGTCAATTTAATGGACAAAAAGGCTTACAGACAAATTTCGGACAACTCTATGCTTTTGGCCCTTTTCTGATTCTGACCTCCACACCATTAAATGCCCTAAACTGGAACAGAGGTTGTGATTCAGACCCTTTCTCAAATTCAACATTGACTTCTGATGTCACTAATGTTCTTCGAGTTGAATGGGTGCAAATTCACACAAACACTTATAAACATGTCCAAACAGTGTACCCGTTTACGATGCTTCTTTTACCAAAAGCTGTCATGAACTTAAAATGTCTTTTGGGGTCTCCTCAGTGATTTTGCCCAGAAACTCGCTGCTGCCCTTGCACACAACCCCAACTCAGGACTCACTAGCATCAATCTTGCCAACAACCCTCTGGAGGACAGAGGTATGATATTTAAATATGTTCATATCAATATTAAATCATATGACTGACTATTCATATTTATATGAGTAACATATTTTATAAATTGACAACCCAGTAAGTTTTGCCAACTAAAAGTGAAATGGCGGTCTGTTAAAAATAATTTGCCAAGAAAAGGGTTTTGGGGGAAGTATCTTGAGAATCCATTTTCATCAGCTGTGTTCTTGCAGGTATTTCCTCCCTTGGTGTTCAGTTTGCCAAACTTCGTACTGGGCTCAAACACGTAAACTTCTCTAAAACCTCAGTGTCACCCAAAGGTAGGTGTTGTCTTTGTAAAAATGTAATTTGATTAATATGGCAACTTCATTTATATCTGTTTGAATGCGTGCCAGCAGGTGACAAAAAGTCCCTCATTGTTATGCTGGAATCGTTGTTTTCTATATTTGCATGCGAAACACGCAGACAATTTCAGAATTCTGTTTATGTATATATATATATATATTTTTTTATCTTTTTCATTTGCAAGTTTTATCAATAATGGCTTGTAGGTGCGATTTAGTCTTGGTTTACCATCAAAGTAACCGCTGCAACACTAGACACAGTCTTTAGGGATACACTGTAAACTGCTTAGGCCGAGGGCAATCAATAAAGTGCTATCATTTTCCACAGTGCAGTGTTGCTTCAACCGATCCCTGCTCAGATGTTGTCGCTCAAGGCTTAATCTATAATCCCAACTCTCAAATGGCATAATGCGCACAACTATATCAAGGGCACCCACTGGTGTTAGAAATTATTGAAATGATCAGAATATTTTCGTTTTTTTTCGAGATTTGGTAGGTGCTTCAGTTTTGGATGAAAAGTGCTAAAAGTGTTTTCCCCCATTCAAAAAATATGTATCTTAATGGTTGGATTACAAAATTAAAAAAAAAAAAAACGGCCTAAACCCACATTAAAACAATTATTTCAGTGGCTGCCGGTTTGAAGGAAGAACTAAAGTCCAAAAAGCGAGAAAACAAGTACTACTAATGTATAATACTAGTCTACTGTATTTACATAAAGTTGATTAAATATTTGTCAGATTGACTGGAGGATATTAAGCAATTTACTGTAAGGCTATTGGCAAAATCGATTTGACTTGTTTGCCTTCTGCTTTGTTTTTCAATGTATCTACTTATGTCTCATACTCATGTAACTATTAAATAAATCAATCCGCAGACAAAATCTGATTCAAGACCCTGTAACATTGACTGTGTGAGTCATACCATACATTTGACATGGGTCAGCAACTCTACATGTCAATGTCATGCACACCCCAATCGCCGATTATGTAAAGACACTTCAATCCCAATGTTATTATCAGGATTCTAGCAGATTCTGTCGAGATCAGTGTATCGCACTGATTTTATTATCTGTACTTGAAATGAAAACTATGAAACATGCATGCTTCATTCTCGCCACTTGTCTTATTGTTTGACTCAATTTTTTCCCTTCAATATGCCTGAAAAGCACAAGTGGACATTTGAAAAATGCTGACACAGTTTCCGCTTGGCTGTTTGTTTTTTGTGTGTGTGCGTTTTCAGGGGTGAACAGCCTTTGTCAGTCACTGAGTGCCAACCCATCCATCCCCGGTAGCCTCGTCCATCTGGACCTCTCAGGGAACGTCCTCAGAGGAGACGACATGCAGGTGCATACATAGAAGCACATATTTGCATTTAAGCATACACATTTTTTCTGTTGTAATGCGACTACCGTACAATCAAAAGGAGAACAAAAGAAAATCTTCTTCACTTATAGATTGGATTTGTAGCTAGGCAGCTAATCAATTGTCTGATAGAGCTGATGTAGTCTTCTGTGCTCCAAAGACAAAGCAAGGCTGATTTGGTTAATCTTCTGTAGGAAAAACTGGTTCCTATCATGACAAATTCAATTGTTTTTTTTTCCCTTGTAGCATTTTTACAATTTCTTGAGCCAGCCCAACCGACTAACAACCCTGGATCTCTCCAACACAGACTGCTCATTGGATCAGGTGGGTAGGTTCCAAAGAAGAACATTCAAAGGGGAAAGCTCAAAAATACATTGTTAAAGATGCACAATGATGACTTTGGTCCACAAATCCTCACTGTTGTTCATGAAATATATTTTTTGCTAATTTGATTTATTCTCGAGATGGTGTCTTCTCAAATGTAATTATCGCACGTGGTTGAACGGGATTACTCATATTTAAATAAGAATGATGAGAGGATTGTGTCTAAAAACAAATCAATTTAACTTCATGAGTAATTAAGAAACAGGACAGTCCTACTGTATGTGTGAGTTACTGCTTGTGGGTCTTTAGGACAAATACAATATTGATTTGTCTGCGATGTAGCCAGCTGTCATTCTATCATAGAGGCGAGTGGTCCGTCCCATAAACAACAAATATGTAATAAATTATTTTAGAAAAGTCTATTGTTCAAAGTTAGTGTTCAAAGCCGTGCTTGTATAAAGTGCATCATGAAACATGATCAGACCATGTTTATGTCATATAAAACAAAAACAAGCGAAATAAGGTGAAAAGACTGCAAATACTCTTATTGTATTGAATGAGAAGTTTGATCTTTTCACAGACTCGTTTCACTATATCCATCATATTAAAATTCAAAATGCCTATAATATGATGTTGATTTATTTATTTATATTTTTACATTTTCCAGGTTTGTTCTGCTCTCTTACGAGGCTCGGCACAGCATCTGTCTGTCCTCAACATTTCCAAAAGTGTCTTTCCTCACAGGTAAGACCACTCAGTGTGCCTAATATTCAAACTCAGTGGCGTGTTCATTTAAAAAAAAACATTTTTGCATCCCCCTCGGCCATGACCTCAATATTTTTTGTGACACCTGCTGGTGAGTGAGTGTCTGGGCAAACACACTTTAGGTGTATGTTTCCACTTGTCATATGTGTAACAGATGGGTTAGGGGTGGAGTTTTGGATACCGTTATCTAATCCCACTGAGTCTCGGGGGAGTTGAGATTTGTGGTGAATAGAGCTGATGTTGAACGGGCCCTGGGGCTGTTCTCTATAGATGGGCAGGGGGAACGGGAGGACAGGAGAGTAAAAGGAATGACCATTTTTTTTGTGGCTATCAAATCTCCCGAATGTTAGTGAGTCCGAAAACAAAGACAGATGTGAATAGGAAAATTGTTTTGTTTTCTTGAAACACGCAAGTGCATTGGCTGGAATCGTTCCACTTCAAAATAAATCAAAACCTATCGAATTATCATTTATTGGAGGGATGTATCTGTGAAGCAAATACCTGACAAGTGAATTCATATAATTAATTCATAAAATGATGACAACAAACTTGCATCGTACCCTCTCGAACTGAGCCGTATCATATCGAATCTATAATTCTAATCCCACTCGATTGAATCTTTGATTCGTTTCACACGCATGTATCAAAATACCTAATGAAAAATTTTTAAGAGGAGAAATGTACACCCTTAGCGCTGTGAGAAGGAAATTGAAAGCTGTTTGATATTTTTATTTTTTGCAGGAAAGGCAAGGAGGTGCCGCCATCGTTTAAGCACTTCTTCAGTAGCGCCATGTCTCTCAGCTCCATTAATGTGTCAGGAACAAAGCTGGCGCCAGATGTCCTCAAGTGAGTGAACCACAACAACAAAGTCTTTTTAATCCATCAATTTCTAAATATTTAATTTTTTTCTTTCCGACCAATTGAATGTTGTAGAGCTCTCCTGCTAGGCCTGGCTAGCAACCCCAATGTGAAGGACGTATCTCTCGACTTAAGCTGCTGTGAGGTGAGACCATACATACAAAGCACCCTATTAGGGCCAAATTTGGAATTTACAAGTGTGCCTTTTTCTCAAGATCCAAGTTTATTATTGGATTATTATTTTTTTGGCATGTGGAGAAATTGACAATAAAGCTGACTTTGACTTTATTAAGCTATTAGTTTGCTACTTTTCGGCAGCAAAAATTTAAGAGCAATTCACAATATTTATATCATGACATATCGCTCACTAATCAACATTTGTATGTTGCTGTAGTTATACAGTGACATCATCTGTTCCTTAAATCTGAGAGTTAAATAGTTTATCTGTCATTTTAACATACGACCCATAATGTCCCATCTTAACTGGCAAATGGGCCCTCTAAAGCTTTTGTTCAAGTGCCATTTGCAGCTTAATTTTGGTGAGTGTGGCTTCTAATCATTTGGAACTGATCCTCCTTTACTGCAATCAGCTTTTTAGCAGCCACTCCAAAACCATTTGACAGACTGGTGACATGCCAGTGGGTATTATTCATAGGCTTTAGAATGAAATACTTAGCAGGCAGCAGGCTGGGTAGAGAGGATCGTAGTTGTCGGGTGGTGGTATTCTGTTTCGCAATCTAATTTTTGCATCTCTACTTTTTTCATCTCTACCGGTGCGGTGCTATAAAAAAAAAGCTTTTTACAGCTTAAATGGGATCATCAAAGATAATACATGAATAGAAATCACGTGGGAAATTCAATTCCAGATACCAGTAGAAATCTTCTCTCATTGAAGCTGGTGGGAATTAAATGAGGCATTTCTGCAATTATTCCATGCCCTAATGAGCCCTCTGCTGAATGCGGCACTCACCGTAGGCTGACGCACAAAATGCAAATGTGTGTGTCAGTGTGTGAGTTTTTAGAGTAACTATATGGTCATTAAGCATCTGTGTTGTTCTTGCTAATTCTTGGCTTCTGTCTGACACGCTGTTCTCTCCCCTTAATGCCTCTTTAAGCTTGGCCATTGTGTAAGTACCAATAGGCTCCCGCTTACTAATTAACTTCTCATTGTTCCATTTTATTTGCGCATCTGGTGTTGGTTTAGTGTACTTACATAATGCTCACCTTCATCTTTTTGAAATTATTTCTCTATCTCGTGGGGAATTAATTATTTGTTGTGCTTCATTATCCATGTCATGGTTGTACTAGTAGAACTACATTACAGTGCATCCAGAAAAGTATTCACAGCACTCTAATTTCACCACTATTATTGATAGTGTAGCCTTGTGGATTAGTGGAAAGTCCTTGAAATTCCACACACAACAATCAAATGACAAGGTAAAATATGTTTCTTGTACAGAGACCTTGTATCTATATATCTTGTGCAATTTAAGACTCTTGCATTTTATTTACAGTGTGCTGCATCCACACCTAACTGTAGTGGCATTTTTGCACATTTTTTTCCGTGATTTTCAAGACATCCTGTATTCATTTACCATCTCCTGTGTAGTTGCATGTTCACCCTAAAAATGTGAGTTAATGCAGCTTGATGTTTTGATAGAACACTTTTATGCTCCTATTGGTTGCGGACCTGAGAGTGCTGTCCAGTGGTTTCACATTTGGTGACATGTGCAATATGTGTGTCTTACTTTGTTTGCGCTCTTGTTCCAACAGTTGCGTTCTGGAGGGTCACAGATCCTTGAAGGATGCATTGCTGAGATTCCAAACATCTCCAGCCTGGATATCTCTGACAATAGTGAGACACTGCCCTCTAGACTGACTTTTGAATGTTTACAATATATTTTTCTTAACTTTTCTTTTTTATATTTCCAGGCCTGGATTCTGATCTGTCGACTCTGCTGATATGGTTGGCAAAAAATCGATCAATAAGACATTTGTCTCTGGGCAAGAACTTCAACAACATCAAGTCCAAGTGAGACTACAAGCCTGGACTTTATATGGCTTGACACATGAAAAATCTGCTCCTGTCCCGAAGGACGAGCCTGCAATATGTTGTTCCTTCTTGTAAAAAGAAGATTGATGGTCTCGTCCTCTGCTCTTGCCGTCTATCCGATTTAGAAACCTCGCCCCGGTGTTGGACAGTCTGGTTCACATGATCCAGGAGGAAGAGTCGGTGAGTTTTTCATTTCCTTATTTGTCTGATTCTGAAAGCATCATTCCTTCAACAGTTAAGCCTCGCATGATTTAGGCTGCATCGGAATTTGATGGCTGTAAGGTTGACTGCTTCTTATCGCTTGGGCGTTGTGTAAACTGAAGTCCTTATCTTGATCAGCTGAAATGTGTAAATATTGATACTTTATTGTATCTTAGTGTCTCACTCGATCCATTGCACTTCTGATATCTCACTCCGTAATGGCTACTCGCCCTTCTTTGTCTCCTGCATGAGTCATATCAACAGTGAAGTGGTGAGTGGGGAATTGTCTGCGTGCGGATGTGTCATTAGGTGCAGGAGACCAATGTGCGTAATCTGATCATCTGAATGAGAAGTTTTACGCAGAAGTGTAAAGATTGATTGAAAGCAACGGGTCAAATACAATGTTCATGCATGCAGACAGAGAGGAAGTGACAGATGACAAGCAAGGGGACAAAAACGTTTTGTCTTGGTCAAACCACCAGCTCAGAGTACAGGGAAGATATGCAAACAGGCGATTGGATAACATTAGCTTCCTTTTTTTTTTTTTTTTTAAATAAATGGGACAGTATGTGTTTTTTTAAAGTTGATT
This sequence comes from Syngnathus floridae, assembly GCF_059516105.1. Taxonomy (NCBI): domain Eukaryota; kingdom Metazoa; phylum Chordata; class Actinopteri; order Syngnathiformes; family Syngnathidae; genus Syngnathus; species Syngnathus floridae. The sequence continues at coordinate 5,796,630 of NC_142422.1, read as the reverse complement.
TGTACTTATGTCAACCATCCAATCACTTTTGAGATTCTTAAATCTTTGTGAAGTAATTGGAATACTGAAAAATATATTTTTGAGAAAAAAATGTATTTATTTTGCAAATGTGACGTTTTCCACACTAGTGGATATCAGAACCCCATTCAGGTGAAACTGGTCTATAGAACACAAAGGTTAATTCAATACTATGCAGTGGATTAGAGATATTCAGGTTTACATATGTCCTCCAGACAGGACAGGTTTGACCTACTGATATTTATGATTCATACAAACAGCATCCGACTTCAAGCTATTTCCATGCCATCTTGCAAGAGATTGAACAATTAGAACTACTCAAACTAATGTGTATGAGTGAAATACAATGACAATTTCACCATCTGCAATCCTACATTAACAGATCAAATAAATTTTATTGCCCAGCATGAAGCAGCACAATCTTTTTGAAGAATGGTTAACCACGCTGTAATTTGGCAATCTATTTTTTTTTATACATTTACTCATTTCCCCTGTTTAATTAAACAGGGCGGGGTGCGTTAACCCTAGGTAATGACTTCTTAATTTCACCCGTTAATAAGGGAATCTGATTTCTTTATATCCAAGGGGAAGGAATGGGTTTAATAACTACATTTTTCTTCCAACACATGTCGATGTTTCTGATTGCAGTCCACAATTCCTCTCAAATTGTCGAGATGTGGTTGGCACTGCTACTTGCTTTGTTCCCATGTTTTCATTTTGCAAAGGAGTTAAACCCAGTATGCAAAGCCCACTGATTCTTTCTTCAAGATTAAGTGGGTCACACTCTGAGCTTTGTTGTTACACAGCATGTGGCACTGAGTCAGACGGCCCACCTTGCTTGGCTGCCCTGCAGCCATCTGTGTGTGACTGAGAGGCAAGATTGAGAAACATTTTGGACAAAAGCACGATAAAATGACAACTAATGAGACTTGTGGCTGGTTACATTTGCATGCATAATGTCTACTGTGTGCAAACACGGGCTGTGAATAATTCCCTCCGCACCTCTCTTTCAAGAAGGCATGAAATAATAATTTTCCGCCTTTGTTGTTATTGTGTTCAGCAAGTATTCTCAACGGGTTAAACCTCTACATTACTATTAAGAAATGAGCCTTGACAAGCACACAGGCTCCATTAAAGATGTATTATTTAGAAAATGTTTGATGGCAAATCTATTTGAGATGGCCAAAAAATGATATGAATGTTCTATATTTAAGATAATTTCTTTTCTCTTCAGCCTCTCACCTCTTTGTCTTTGGCCGACTCCCGACTGAAGAGCGATCTGACCATTATTCTGAATGCACTCGGCAGCAACACGTCACTCACCAAACTGGACATCAGCGGCAATGCCATGGGCGACATGGGTGCCAAGATGCTGGCAAAGGCACTGCAGATTAACTCGAAACTCAGGTGATTACCACGGGCCAGTAAATACACGTACATCCGCCATTTGTGTAACACGGTGCATTTATCTTTACAGGACGGTGATCTGGGACAAAAATAATACTGGTCCTCAAGGTCTGCAGGATGTAGCAACAGCTCTGGAGAAGTAGGTTTCAAATACACAATTGTAGAGAAGGCATTCATCAGCGTTAATTTACTTTTCACTGAATGATCATCTTCTGGCTGTGTGCACCTACTTCAAAATTTTCATCTGGGACGTCTCTCTTTTTATCACAACCTCCTGAAGGCATATCTCCCAAGCTCCTATCACACTTTCATTTTTTAAATAGGTTTTGATCCCCCCCTCCCCCCCCATTCTGTGTCTGCCTATTTTGTGCAATTCAATTTCCTCATGCCAGTCGGTCTTTTTTGAATGAATAATGATTCTCATAAAAAGCATTCATAATGCTTGACATTACAGTCAGTCTCAAATATCCCCCTGCCCCCCTTTTCAAAGTAAAAGCTTTAATAATGCTTGACATTACATTCTCAGATAATCAATATTTAGTATTCCTAAATGACATGCAATAGGGAGATTCAAAAGTAAATTAATAAACACCCTGCCTTAGATCAAATTCATTAATATTATATGTGGTATGAATATATATGATATGAATAAAAGTTAGACTCTCACTCTTGACACTGCTTTGATTACTAAATCTGGTGGGAAGAGTCAAGTGTCATGAATTTATAAAATAAGTGTCCAATTTGCTGTTGAAGAAAAAAGGAAGGCCCATTTAGATTGAGGCACTTGACCTAGAATACAGAGTGAGTGTGTGGTTTCTCAGTTTCTTAGATGTGATTTAGGAACTGAAAGAAGACACACGGCTGTATAGTTTACAGAACAAATATTTGATTTATTGTCACGATTATTTGATTAATTGTCCCTTACCAAGATCTTCCTCAAATAAAACACAACAAAATGGGTGTTTTCATTTACTTGGATATTGAAAATACACAGTTTGTTGTGTTTGTGTTTGCAATTTATTGTGGTTTTCTATAGCTATGATTTTGAAACCTTCCCTGAATATATCTGATATATAGCTATTGACAATAAAACTGACTTTGACCGAATGAAAAAACAAATCTTGTTTGCATCTCCACTCATGTACTTGATAACTGTGTCCAGTCTGTTTACGTCATTTCAATTTTGTCTTCTGGCTGTGTGCCTAATAGGAACTTCACTATCCGTTTCATGCCCATCCCCATCATTGATGCCTCTCAGGCACTAAAGTCCAGTCCAGAGAAGACAGAGGACGCCTTGCTCAAGGTATTTTAACAAGCTCCATTAGTTCCATCAGCCGCAATCTGTCTCGTTTGTATTCTCATGTGGAATGTGGTTTGCACAAACTGGAAAAAAAAATATATATATATATTCATGGTACTCCAGGATTTCAGTCGCCTGACAAACCTTCTTAAATACATTATCACTCACATTATTTGTGTTTCTGTTTCCCCCACAGATTGAAAACTATCTCTACAGAAACCACGAAAGCAGGAAATACCAACAAGAGCAGGCCTATCGTCTTCAACAGGGCATCGTAACCACAACAACACAACAGGTTTATAAACACAGAAGGACCACTTCCCTTTTATTTTAGCTAATTGTTCATTTTTTTTGTACATTAGTCATTTTGCTGCTAAAGTCTTTTAATGCAGTATTGGGCTCTAAACTGCCTGCTGTGTGTTGTCTAGATGATGGATCGGATTTGTGTGAAGGTGCAGGATCACCTGAACTCTCTGAGAAACTCTGAGACTGACGCCATCCTCGAAGATGTCAGGTCTGCTGAAAGCCTCATCAAAGATGCAAGGAACTCTAAAACGGTCAGAAACCAGACCATTGTTATGTTTCACTTGTAAACACATCTTTGAGACATTTCAAGCAGTTTTCCTTTTTGCTGTACATAACCAAGGAGATATATCATTATACTTTTTTTTTCTTATATACGATTGATTCCGCCTTTGCGTTTCTTCACAGCTCCTTCCAAACCTCTATCACTTGGGCTCTGCCTCGAGAGAAGAGGTGCACCATGCTTCAGTAGGTCCCATTCAGGAGAAATTGGAGTCCATGGCTGGTGAGGTGACTTCTGTCATGGATCAACAATTACAGGTATGTGATGACATCATCTACACACATACATTCTGGATGTAATTAGGTGATCCAAATTGTTACTCTTGTTGAGGGGCATTTTTTTGTTGTTGATAGAAGAAAAACATGGTATTGGCGCCATCTACAGACAATAATAAAAATATCTGTTAAAAAATAGACATACAATTTGTGCCTGTTTATTTACTCATTAGTTGAGATTATATTTGTATTAGTCAACCATTGTGCGCCATAAATTATAGGTGCATAACAGTTAAATGAAATCCAGTGCAATTTTTAGCTGAAAAGTGATCCCCTGGACAAAGATGAAAATTCTTGATTGAATTGAATCGCTTTGTGGCTAATACTACATCGTTTCCAATGAATCCTTCCAGAGACTGTTGGAGTCCATGATGGACGCTGCAGAGTCTGTGTGCCCTCATGTGATGAAAAGGAGTCATCTGCGCTCAGACCTCATGAAGGCCAGTTCGACCAAAATGGTCATCCCTAAAAGTTTCGTCACCAAAACTCTCTTGGATCAGTCTGGTATTGACATCATCAATAAAATCAGGTGAGTGCCTTTACTGTATGAATAATGTAATATGAGGTTAGACCTTGAACAAGTTTTTTTTTTTTTCCCTCAGTGAGGTGAAGCTGAGTCTTGCCTCCTTCCTGTCTGACCGCATCGTTGATGAGATTTTAGAGGCTCTTTCCACTTCGCAACACACTTTGGTGCGTAAATCAATCACAATTGTGATTGCTTCAAACTCATCAATAGCTCATTGCCCTTTTCACACATTTTTCTACTCGTGCTCAAACCAATTTATCTCTGTTGCTTTCATCCCTGCCCTCTCTTAGGCAGACCACCTCGTGCGAAGAGGGCGGCCCTTGGTGCAGCAAGAGTCGATAGACATGGATGTTCCCGAGGAGAGGATTCCCAAACGGGCATCCACTGAGACCCTCGAGGGCGAGCGGCTGGATGAACTGGAGTCATGCATGGTAAGGGAAAGTTGAAAAGTCAATTATTTTGATGTCATTCATGTGGCTGAATAAAAGGACAAAATAGGTTGCAATCATCATCAGGCGGCATTTACTTCTCATTTGTTTCTCTTGTCTCTTTTACCCCCTCATCCTCTGTCATGTCACCTTTTTGCATTTTTTAAAAGCCTCTTTTCTGAGTTTAGGGCTATTACTATCAGTTTCCCCCCCAATTTGCCTTTTTAGGCTTTACTATCTTTTTCTTCAATTTCCTCTGTTCATCCTCTTCTTGCACCTTTGCCCCATGGAGACACTGTGCTGCACCAGTGTAAGTAATCATTGATGCTTCTTGTCTTGCCCCACTGAACCTGCTTGCCAGTGGTCATCTGTAACATGGATCTGTAGTGTTTATGCGTGTCTTCAATCATTTACAGTGTGCCGTGTTAAGTTAGATCGGAAGCTGGACCTGTTCATTTGTTTACCACTCGAACACAATTTTAATCCATTTGTATTTTAGTAGTGCACCCATCTGCCACATAAAACATATCAGTTTATATGTGAAGCTGTGTGACCTATATGGGGAGATATGTAACACTTTTACCAACTGCAGACAGGGAACGTGGCCCGCTTCGAAGCAAGAAAATAAAATGACGACAGCTAACTGAAGCAGGAAATATTACATATTATATGTTGCACTGCCTGTCATAGCCATTCCAGATTTTGAAGCAGTTTGGGAATTGTGTTAGATTCACAGATATAGCCTAGCATGTCCAGTTTGCATAAGTTGCACTCAATCAGATGTTCATCCAGATGAGTGTGCGAGTGTTTTACTAAAAAGGTGAATTACCTTTTATTCTGGTAGATGATTTTTTTTTTTTTTATCAATACTGGGAAAATGTATGTAATACACTGATATATGTAGATGCAATATATCAGTACAATGTGGGAATGATCCTTTTATTTTGTATTTGGTGTTTTGTATTGGGTTACGTAATACTTTCTTGAGTCTATAATAAAATTAATGCCAAGTTCCACAGTTCAATCACAGTTCACAGAGGTATACAGGATAAAAAACATTATTTGTTCTTTCAATAAAAAAAAAATAAATACATGCAAAGCATAATGTGTATGTGCTTGTCTTACAGATGACTCCAAAGACAAAGAGAAAAAGCATCCATAGTAGAATGCTGAGACCTGTGTCTCGTGCCTTTGGTAAGTTGCGCGCAATTGTGTCTTTAAACTCAACATTTTCTGTAAGTGACCTTATATTACAATATAGAAAAGACCCAGCGCACCCTAATCACAAGAATAACCATGTTTATTATATATGTGTGTGTAATATTAAGCTAATGTGTCTCAATTGCTGCTTCACTTTTCCCAACGCTATCAATAGAGATGGAGTTTGACTTGGACAAGGCACTGGAGGACGTACCAGTGCATGTGGAGGACACGCCACCTCCGTCACTCAGCCCTCCAATTCCCTCTCAGCCCTTACCGAAAGGGGAGCAGCGTGTGCCGGGAGGGATATTGGAGCTCCCGTCTGAGGAAGAGAAGAAGCTGCAGCACTTTACCAAGCAAAGACCTCGTAGAAACAAGAAAACACACTCCAGCAAGATACCAGTGAGTGTAATTTGTTTAAAGACAATCAATAGGTGTTGGTTTGATGATGTAATGTTTTTTTCTTGTTATTGTTTTCAAAGCAAATGAGCAGCGCCCCACCCCAGGATGGTGAGCAGAATGGCCTCATGGGAAGGGTGGATGAGGGTGTGGATGAATTTTTCTCCAAAAAAGTCACCAAGATGGATTCAAAGTAAGATACATTGGTTTTCCTTTCTCGTAGACTTTCTGCTCAAATGTTGGATTGTTCTTTCCCCAGACGTTCCATAAAGGGTTCGGAATCCCACGATGGAGAGAAGAAGAAGAGCAAAGGAGGCTTCCTCAACCTGATCAAACGCTCTACCAAGTCGGATAAATCAGAGAAGTTGGAAAAATTAGAGAAAAATCAGGTGACCCCTTCATCCTCAGCCACATCGTCGACCTCTTTAGTGTCAGTTTCCAGCATCGCTGAGGAACCATCCTCTCCAAAGTCGACAATAAAAAGTCCAGCACCTGAGCCAAAGTCCAGGTACTATTTAAGTCATTGTGCCGCTCATGTAAAATTAAAAAAAGAAATAAAATATTGCAGCTATAAAGTTAAATATGGAATGTAACATTTGGTAGTTTTTGATAGTCCCCACATAAATTATCATTCATATGTTGTCAGTAATTTGAGTTATGTTATTTAGACAGATATTTATATCAAAATTTTCAATATGTCCTGTTCATTCGGTAGAGATTCGTCCACTCGCTCACAGCCGACAGACTACAGCAGCGGCTCGGAACGTTCAGAGGAGCTGAGGACTCCTGACTCTATAGACGAGCCGTGGGAGGGCTCCGACGGCCGAGGGAGTCCCCAGGGAGGCCGGCGGTACCCTGGCATGCAGATGATGGGTGGCGGGCTCCTGGCGGAAATGAAGGCCAAGCAGGAGAGGAGAGCACATAAGGTAACCTGATGTCATTCAAAAAACAAAAATGAAAGTGCAGGTTTTGAGGTTACAAATGACGTGCTGCATAAGAATGTGGGTTAATTATGACTGTTGTAAAAAAAAATATCTAAATTTTGTGTTCCAGTCCTCCAGCCCTGACAGACCTGACAGCAATGCCACAGGTGATTCATCATGCTTATTTCTTATTCTACTATTACTATAATTACACACTAGAATAATTACAAGGTGTTTGGAAAGTTACTTTATACTTAGATTTGTCATTATTGTCACCACTTCCAGGTTCTCCAGAGAAGACCTCAGTTCGTGTCGAAACAAAGCCTGATCCCGTTCCTCGTCCCCGGGCTCCGTCCTCCTCTGGCTCCCCTGGGGGGCCAGTGAGTCCCAAACCTGCAATGCCCCTGGGAACGAAGCCCACTCCGTCCTCCCGGCCCTCCCTTCCTCAGAAACCGAGGACCTCCAGCAGTCGGAGCATAGGTACTATTAAAACCGCTTTGCGTCAAAAGTGATGGGAGTGATTAATACTTATGCGTATGTGTTAGATGAGAGCTCAGAAGCACCCAACGGCGGCAGGCTTTCTCCTAAAGTGGCTGGTCTCCCATCGTTGAAGAAGGTGTTACCAGAGAAAGACAAAGAGGGCCACAATAGTCTGCAGCCAGGAGGTTCTGCTACTAAATCTACTCAGGAAGGTGAGTAGCCATAGCTCACATTACATGGCATTAGTCTTGTGTGTCTTTTCTCGTAAGAAGTCTGGTTTTAGGATCAATTTTAAAGTTGTTTTGCGGGTTACTAGGAAGTAGCATGGATGCTTTTCCCGCTAGTTGGTCTATTCCTGTTGGCAATCTGATATCACGCCTACGCCTCAGTCTGTTTGGCATCCCCATGAAACAGAAAATAGCCCGATTTTTTTTTTTTTTTTTTTTAAATCAAGTCCTTATTATTGCGCTCTGTCGTCATTCAGGGAAGAAAGCGTCCGTGTTTGAGCCCATTCAACGCTCCAACCATCAGCGCAGCAACTCTGATGACCACACCGCCTTCAAGGGAAAGGGGGCATCTCCAAATCCAGATAAGGACAAAGCAGGCAAAAAAAACTCTGATCCTGGGGAGAAAGGCGACAAAGAAATTATTTTAATATGAATTTATCGCATTTAATGCAAAAATTAACCAATTTTTTTTGTTCATTTGCAAATGATCAAATAGGCAATATGAGCAATAGTTTGTATTTATATTAAGTTGTACAAATGATGAAACACTTGGTTACAGTTAACCTATTAATATGAAGCATCACACCAAAGTGGTGTTTTTCCCCCAGAAAAACTTTTTCAACTCTCTTTCTGATGTCACCTACTAAACCAAACATTCACTAAGAGCTTCCTTCTACCTGCAGAAATTTGTCATTTCTACAGGCAATTAATCGTTTGAGCTGACTAATTAAAACCACTAAAAACAGAAGCATGAACGTACTTTCATTCGAAAGCAAGCATGGGCTGGGAACTCTGAAAAGAGGCTGTGAAATGATTTTAATAATAATGTTATGATCTATTTGCTTAAAATAATAATCATAACACCACCTATCACGGTACTTTACTTGAAGCTTAATACAGTCCTTCATCCAACAATTTTTCTAAATGAATCCCTTTTTGCCAAAATACTTTTTTTGGTGAATCCATTTATGCAACCCATCTTTTTTACAGGATAATACAGGTTTCTGCACTCACAAATCACACTAATGTAGCTTACCTGGACCGAGCAATCACCACACCGCTGGTCCTCACTGGTGACTGACTTTTGCCAACCCTGCAGTACACTTGAGCTTTTAATCAACGAAGGCTTCAGCACTGTTAACAAACAAGCATTCACTTACTGTGGATGGAAAAATTCTTGTGACCCTTTAACTTGCTAGGGGTGTCTTTATGTCTATAGGAAATGAAGTCATGTGACTTAGTCTCGTTTAGTTTCAAGCTAGAATACAAAGCTGTTGTGTTGCATGCCACTTTTTGTCCTGTTGTCCTTCCAATTGTTGAGTTCAAGACGCAGTGTGATGCCATCTATTGACACTCATCAAAAATGTTACATACTTAGGGCTTTCAACCTTAATTGACTTGAGTGCAAAGTGTAACATTTTATCCAAAATGATCCTGAAATGGAGTGTGTGTGTTAGTGTTTTGATCTCGGTGCTCTTCCGTTGCTTCTGGACGCTTACCGAAACAGCACAAAACATCTTAAAAAGCAACAAATGCCATTTTGTACACAGCTTAACAACCGCCACTTTCCAATGCATACACTGCAAAATGCAGTAGAAAAAAAAAATGAGGTCCAGTTTGGATTGCCATAGCTTGCAGATTTAAGAGAAAGATTAAGGGTGGTGGAAGCACAAGTGTTAAGTGGGCTCCAAAAGAACTTTTGCAGTCTTTCTTGTAGAATGGCTTCTTAACTAATCATGCAAATAACAATTATTTTTGTAAATAGTTTCACCGGCATGATGCCAATTTAATTTATTTATTTTTTTCTCCAAAAAGATGTCAGGTCACAGGTGCACAAGTTTGCTGCAGCTGACTGTGACGCGAACAAAATAACAGTAAACTCGAGTGAGTGAGAGAGAGAGAGACTGCATGATGTGCACTGTACTGTACTGTACTGAATCGAGCCTGAATCAAGCGTCAAGCCTACAAGTGTGTATGTGTCATGCATACACGTAATATGGACACTGTGACTTTTTTTTTTTTTGCATAGTTTGGTACATTGTAACATTCAAAATAACGTCCACAAAATTCTCTCTTAAATTGTACATTTTGTTTATAAAGCGAGTTGTCTTTGTTTGTGTCAGGTATGAAATGTATTAAATCTTAACCATTCTTTCATGATTTGTTAAAAAAAAGGGGGGGGGGGGTGTATGCAACATTTTCACATAAATACTGAAGACATATTTGCACATCTTACATCTTGATTTAGTTTGGAGATCATTGTGTTGCTTTCATACTGTCCTGCTGGTGTCCATGTGAATATTAACATTGATTAAAATCATTTTACAGGCTTTGGAATGTGATGCTATTTTTTTTAACCATTTTAAGAGAACCGAATCTAGTTCTTGGGTGTCTGACTTTATATCTCCCTATAAGGAATAATGTCATGGGAATTAATTTATTCTTGGCTCAGACTTAAACTCTACTGCACAGGCTAAAGTAATAATTGCATAATACGAACGGTTTTGTTTTATCCACGTGTGTACACTTTATTATTATGCTTTTCAAATTCATAACCACCAGATGGCATTCACTAACAACCCATTAGAAGTGTGTGTGCGCGTGTGTCGTGCGCAGTTCCCACATGCAGAAGGGGTGTGGTTTCTGTCTAGAACATATATCATTCAAGCAAGAGTTTAAAAGGCAACCACTTTTCACCGCAGGAGTCTTTCTGTGAGAAAAAAAAAAAAAACTATGGACAGTGCCTTTGACAAACTGGACGCTGCTGGTTTCTTGGAAATCTGGCAGCACTTTGATGCAGATGGTAAGTATAATGAGTCACATATTTTCATCTGTTAAAGGTGATGTGCTTATGAGGAAAAGTTTAATCTTACAACTCTGAATGCAATTTTGTGTGTGCAAAGTAATCTTGGTTGATTTTGTTATTTTGCATCTGAACAGATGTAACAGAATAACAGCAGTTTATTGTTATTCTATGACAGTGCAGTCACATAGATGTTGGACAAATGTGGGGAAAAAAATAGTAAAACGTTAATCTCTTTTAGGTATTTTTTATTTAAAACAGTAACGTGCCAATGTGTGTGTGTGTGTGTGTGTGTGTGTGTTTTTTGTCAGACAACGGCTACATTGAGGGCAAGGAGCTGGATGAGTTTTTCCGTCACATGATGAAGAGACTGGGACCAAAGGTTAGTTCGCATTCTGAACTTATTTAGTAGACCTGTGATGACAACAGTTCACTTAACATTTCATCACTCGCCTGATTTACCAATGAATGCACCTGATGAATGACTCCGCTATGAATTGGAAAAGCACTGCTGTTTCTACACATGGCATGTCAGTGATGTCACTTTACATTTGTACTCTGTAAATTCATAATGAACGTCTGCTCAGTGTGAGTGTGCTCGGCATGGTTACAAATGGGATTGTATTAAACCAACAGACCGCATGTCTTTTAGCCGTCCTTGTTTGCTTTCCAGCGTGAAAGCCACAAGGATAAGTGCACTGTTTTGTGATGTGGCATCTGATAAACACACAAACCTCTTGTTATTTGAGTCAGTATCATATACACAGTCAATAAGTGCACCTGTATAATCTAAGCAAGTGATTCTCAAACAGCCACTGGTGAGCAAGGATTTTTTTTTATCCCTTTGGGCGGGACCATACGTGTGACTGGTCAAGGACAACAAAAAAACATATTGTACAGATGCACATATTTCCATGACCCACACATGAAAATATTTTCCAAAGTGATGTTTTCGTTATCAACCAAATTGAAAAGTGCAACCTTGCAATGACCTCGTCTTCCATGAAGGGCCAGTTCAGTCTGTGAGATGGAGAAAAAAAATTGCCTAGCAACATCAAATGGTTCCTGACATAAGAATGATGTTGAAGACAAACACTGGCCTTTCTCTAATGGATCTGGCGCCAGCATGCTCCTCTGCAGACTGTGCGTTCTCCCCTCTTACTTCATAGGTTTGAACTGTATATTTAAAAAAAAAAAAATTGCAGGCGCCTTTTGTCTATGTATGCACATACCTATCCTTCATCTTTACAGCTTGGTGACACACCTTTACTATTTTGGGAACTTAAATAATTACAACTGTCACTTGTATGTCCTTGCAGGAGAAAGTGACTGAAGAGCGGGTCCAGAGGCTGAAGCAAAGGTTTATGTCCGCCTATGACGTTTCTGCTGATGGCAAACTACAGATCCAGGAGGTACTCCATTAGCAGCAACATGTCACTTAATTTACAACCCACTAATTATTCGAGACTACCAGTCAACGTGTGGATTTTCATTGTCAATTGCACCAAAAGTTCTTGATTGGTACAACCACTCTCTACAAAAGTGCAACCTTTGGAGTGAGTAATTGGCTCCTTCCTCCGCTCTTTTTTCTGTGAACATTCACAGAAAAACAAACACACCACTGCCTCTGTCTTTGTCTGACCATTAAAAGCATTCATGGTACGCTTTTGTCTGACAAAAACCTCCCGCCGCTCTCTTCTTCCGCTGCTTCTCTGGACTTCTGTCTTTTATTTAATTCGTGTTACCATGACAAAGACATAAGCCTTAATTCTGTTAAATCTGCTCTGGAGGCTTTCTCTGACTGACTGACATTAAGCCCTTGTCAAGTACTGTTCAAATATCTTTTCAATTTTCAAAGGGAGACTTTTTCATTTAATCTAATACCTACTTAACTGACAACTGAGATTTACAGTCACGCTTTGAAGATGACAATGTCTCCCAGGCTCCACTTGAACATGATATTCAATTGAAACCAGTCAAGCACGGGTTCTTCTTTTCCAATGTATTTGAAAACGCGGCCTGAAATTTTCCAGTTTTGCCTGATTTAGTTGTGAGCAGTCAGATAAATGACGACTCTAAACCGCTCATGACAACATCACGCAATTAAGTCGAGTAAGTCACACCAAATTCTCTGCTTCAAATGTCTTATTTTCCATCAACTATTATTCTAACTGCAGATGCAGAATTAGGAAGGAAGTGAGCCGAGCACTCAAGAAGCTGCTGCATCCTCTCTGATAGGCCAGAGTGTGCATTTGGCAGCCAAGATTGGCGCATTGCGTTTGTTTCCGACTCAACCGCAAGCTATTTCAATGAGATTGATGCCAGCGGCCATGGTTTAATCTACTAATGGACATACGATAATGTTATTAAAGGACAGAAGGGAGTGAGAGCTGGGGTGAGTCGGTCCAAACAGACATTTCTATTCCCTCGGTGGTGTCTGCGTTTCTATAAATTCAATAATTATTTGTGGAGGAGCATAAGAGCTGACTTTATTTTTCCATCATCTCACGTTTGCTATATTGGAACACCTTATATGTGAAATCAAAAGTGAACATTATTTGTGAGCACAAGAAAGTTCACCCTCAATTGTGGGCTTGGTTTTACAGTTGGCTAACATGATCTTACCTGAGACGGAGAACTTCCTGTTGATTTTCCACAGAGAAGCTCCCCTTGACAACAGTGTCGACTTTATGCAGGTGAAGCCATTCACTCGTATGGTCATAAATTTTTGGGTGCAGGGTTTAAGTGCATGTTTTATAAAAGGGTGGCAGATGCCCTTTATCAAACGAGGAACTATATTTTATCATCTAAAGAAGCATTCACAATGAATCTTCATATTTGGATCACACTGTTTATTCTATTCAAGCAGTAGAAGGTACTCTCGAACTATACTGTAGCATTGTTGGGTCATTTTTGTACATCAATGATAGATTTTTTTTTTTTAATAATAATTTTTCTCATCAAACTTGAATGTCACTTGAATGATCCTTTTCAGTCGTAGTGTGTCACAATGGCTTAATCGTTTCACTCTTCTCATCCTCCCTAATAAATCCTGTTCCATGCCATCGATCACTTTCCCGGCCGCTGCAGATCTGGAGGAAATATGACATGGACTGCAGCGGCTACATTTCAGCTCAGGAACTGAAGGTAACAAAGAGATGCCAATGGCAAGCTGAAACATATTTCTTGGTGAAGGGAAACGTATTGTAAAAGCCTCACCTGATATTTCCGGTCCTTCCGCTTTCAGGTCGACATATTTGTCATTTTTAACCACTTGCGAGGCATTTTTATTGGTTGGAAAGCTAAGAATGATGTGTTCAAAAGTAAAATTATCCCTGAATGCAAAAATCTTTTGTGTTTTTGTAGGCTTTCTTGAAAGACCTGTTCCAACAGCATGGTCGCAAAGTGTCACCTGCCAAGCTGGAGGAATACACGGACACAATGGTATGATTCACACCTCCCGTCAATTATTTGAGCTGGTTCTTAACGAACAAAATGGTTGCTTAATCTTACATCACATCACGTACTTGCAATCCTTTGTGTGCCGCAGATGAAAATCTTTGACAAGAATAAGGATGGCCGTTTGGATCTGAATGACTTGGCCAGGTATGTAATCAGGAAAGAAAAAGTGCATGACTCATATGTGAAGTGTTGGCTACCATAGTAACCTACTCACAATGTTTGAGCAATCCTAGCAGTGCTAATTCAGAATTAGAATTTGCTTTTAACTAAAAATATAAATACATACACACATAAAGACGTAAAGAAATACAAAAAGAAATACAGAGTTGCTCGAGGATAAATACAGCAACAACAACAAAAAATGATAGAAACACAGAATACCTGCTCACTTCATCCCATACCGGAGCTCCATCCTGGTTGTCATGAGAACAAATGCTGTGGGTAAAAGTAAAAGTTAGGCTTTGTGTAATTCTTCTTTTGTGTATTTTTGATTTAGCAGAATGTCAGCAATATTTTTGTTAAGACACATAGGAACAATTTTAGATTTTGTAAAATGATACATAATATGCCACCTTGAAGAATGTATCGGTTTGTAATTGGTACACAAACAACAATCCCAGTTGAAAATGATTTTATTGTTTTTGGTATTGCCTATATTAATCAACCTACTTCAACATATAGGATAGGGTCCAAATAAATATGTTTGGCTATTTTAAGATATGCCCGCCTTTGGGCTGGGTAACAATTTGTTTTATTAAAAGACTATTACAATGGCTCTCAATATGACTTAAAGGCCACCGTACTTCCATGCCGATATCGACATTATTTCAATATACTCTATCCTTTTTGTGTCAGCTTGATTTGGTGGTGTGATGGAGATTTGTCAGTCCCTTTTGTGTCTCAATAATAATGTTTTTTTTTCCCATCCATCATTTTTTATGTATCAGATTATGCAAATGTGCCTAGTGCTTTAACTTCTATAACGTCTATTTTTTTTATCACTCTCTTCATACTGACGTGACGTTATGATAATATTGTGCTCAAACAGGATCTTGGCTTTAGAAGAGAATTTTCTGCTCCAGTTCAAGTTGGACGTACGTGTCACATTTTGTATAATAAAACATGACATATAAATACATATATTGTTATTTTCATTGAATTCACTCGCTCCTATTTGAACAACTTTGTGTGTATTTTCCAGGCCGGCAGTACAGCGGAGCGAAAGCGAGATTTTGAGAAGATTTTTGATCATTATGACGTTGTAAGTACGATTTAGGTTTACAATAATTGTCAAAAAAAATTTACAATACATCATTAAAAGCTTCCGGTGCTTTTAATTTACTGCATTGCTACACGGCCACAAGAAGAGTTTCCATAGCTATTGTAAAATTGCTTTTAATCAATACAATACCTTTCACTTTACTTATTCATGTGTTCCATTTTAAATATAGAATACTATGCAAGGTCAGAGATGGTGCTGATTAGACGGCTGAGCCGCGTAGCCAAAGATCATTAATGAAGTAAAACATCCATTAGGTTGCCAGTTTACACTTTGAAATAACAAATAATATAACTATCTTATCTGCATTGATAGACTTCTTTTATTCTTTGTGAAATAAGATGAGAACTTGTATGTGTCAGTGTGAATAGCTGCAGCATTCCAGTACCCCCAAAACACCAATACATTTATTTATTGTGTTCTTATAATTAAAAGAAAATACTCTTCAATACTGTACTGTATAAAAACAGTCGCAATTCAGTGGTTACAAATAATTAGAACTGCACTTCATGGCCACTAGGGAACAGTATAATACATATATCAATTGCACATGGATGAGATGTTACACAAAGAAGATTGCTGCAGTAAAATTATTTTCCACATCATAAAAATACATTTGCATACAAAATACAATCTATGATAACTTATATCTGCAATAGCTGCTGTTCTGTTTATATATCTGTTTATCTATGGGTATTGTTATATATTTGCAATAGTTGCCGCTCTGTTTACAGCCATATATTTATGCAAAAATACAGCAATATTAGTTTTGTATAGCATATATATGAACATTTTCAAAGTATAAGGACAGATTTGGTTGACTATATAATATATAAGGTTCTCTTAACAGTTTGTACTACATACTGTAGCTTCTTTACTAACATTTTAAAGTTCACTGACGAAACATTGCTCATAATATAAGTGATGGCTCAAATCTTGAAAAACTCGTTAGACTTGAGCGTCTTTTGTCTTCAGTGCTCTGGAGGCTTGTATAGCTCCTCTCCAAGGCAAAACATTATATTGCACGATTTGAGTCATTTCACAGCCACTGACAGCAGGTGATGACTGTCACCGTCCCACTCGGCTGATCCATGCTGACATGCAAACAGAGGCAATGTGTGTTTTTCATTAATTCATCCTGCCCGTTATTTTAGAACAAGACTGGCGCATTGGAGGGAGCAGAGGTGGACGGCTTTGTCAAAGATATGATGGAACTTGTCCGGGTAAGAACATATCAGATCACATCAAAACAGTTACACTTCATTTTATCTCCCAATGAGGCTTGAAAAGCAAAAAGATGAATTTCAGAATATAAAAAAATTGCAGAATTATGTATTACATTACTTTAACAGTGATACATAAGTTCTCTCCTCTTGTGTGATCATCAGCCCAACCTCACTGGTCCCGAGCTGGATAAGCTGCGAGCAGTTTTGTTGCGTCACTGTGATGTCAACAAGGATGGAAAGATTCAGAAAAACGAGCTTATGCTGTGTCTGGGGGTGAAGCACATGGCTTAGGTGCACTTGCATTGTGTTATCATTGTTAGATTTTTTCAAAAGCATGAATGTAATTTATGAAGCGGAGACAGATCATGCATTTCATGTGGGATATTGATCCATCAGTGAAGTGTCTCTTTGACTAGGATGAAAAAACACATTGTGATACTATGGAGTAAAAAGTTAGAAAAAGTGTATTGTGCATGTCAAAGGTCAAATTAAACGGTGCAAAGTGGACGCCTGTGGTTAAAAGGAACATTTGTGCTGCGTAATTATTGTCACCATTTTAGTTTTCCTTAATGGGGGGGGCTTAACGTAAGGTATATATCAATTCAAATGAAAGAAAACAATGAATTGCTGTCTATTGGTTTACATGACCAACTTACTATCCTATACTGTATTGTAACATGACATAAAACAAAGCCCGCCCCTACAAAAAAAAAGTAAAGTACTGAACTAATCTCTCAGCTTGGGAACATTTGAGCATTGAATAATACCTCCCGAGCTATCATACATGATGTTTGTTCAAACCTGCTAAAAGGAGGCAATGGGGTGGACCTAACAGCTTGAGTGCACTCTTTTTTCCCCAGAGAACTCCACCTGCGAGGTTTGTGTACATGTGGGCATGATATAATGTAGGGTCAATTTTTCTACTCTACCACATTAGGATAATTTGTAGACAATTGCAGGGCCAGAAAGAAGTGAGTGTAGCTATCAAAAAGAGATGTTGTATCTTATTTGTTTGCAAATAAGTGTCACATTTTCAGTGTGCAGTGAACGTGTGTGTGTATTTGAGAGGGTTAAGCAGCTGCCTAACAGCTGCTCTAGAACAAACACCTTCCCATTAAGAGAGCTTCAGTTTCTATTAGACCATAATCCTCATGTCCACTTGCTAATGGACCACAAAGAAACCCCAAAGGATGCAGGTTGAATGCTAAACCTCTGTCTGTCAATTCTCAAAGAGATGGTGCTTGTTATTATTTTGTGACCAGAAAATGTTAATGCTAAATACATAATAATAGAGGCAGGTTAACCAGGTCCCATTTTAATATGCCTGAAAATAAATGTCAGATTTCAAATAGTCATTGTATGATGTTATTCTCCACGGGTGCTTCTTGTAAAGGTCATCTTTGCTAGAATCATCTTTGCCCAGTGAGCGAAACAAATATTTACGAAGATAACCCCGTTTAGATGATTTAATTACAGGTGGTCCACAACAGAACAACATAACCACTTGAGCTGGTTGGTTTTAAAATAAACATTTCAAGATTTATGGGCCATTGCATTGTTTGACTACCTTTATATTACCTTGCACAGTGCTGACGTCTAGTGGTATAAATAAAACAATGCAATGCTTCTGAAAATCAGTATGTCTGAAACTAAACTCTTCACTGCTTTTGTGTTGTCAAAGCAACATCATAAATTTAGGATTCTCAGACAAGTTTTTAATCTAATTTCATTGCTTGCATATTACCGCGTGCAAAAAAAGTTTATTATCACTGTGTTTGATAAAACTATGTGATGAGGTTTCCTTTTAAAATACAATATTGAAATAAATGTACTTTTCTGCATTTGTTGAGATGCTCACCACAAAACTTGCATAAGTTGACAAAAGGCCATGGTGCTGGGCTCTTATAGACACACGTCTCCCCTGAATTCCTTCCTCGTATATTTTCTCTCTTTTCTCTAACTCCTTTGTCTTTTCCTCCAAAGGTTGGTGGCTAAGTAAACAACAAATAAGACAGATGCAGTAAATTGTAACCCTTAAAGTCTCAGTGTGACGCAGCCTGGGCTTGCGTTTCTGCGCCTCTCCTAGGTGAAACCCAACACAGACGCTCTTGAAATGCCACAGGGGGGGCAAAACGCAGTTCGGGGGAACCTGTGAGTGACGTCGTAAAGATAACTGACAACATATGGATGTGCCAGGTCGAAGGTTACCGTGGTTACACCAGCATTGCTATGATGGGCAAGCAACAGGTCAAAAGAAGGGGAAATAGTTGGAAGTCAAGGCTAGAATTTATCACAACACAAGGATTTTTTCTGCTCTCATTTTCAGTAAAACGAGGCATTACAAGAAAAAAATGTGTGCGTGCGTGTGTGTATGCAATGCCTAAATGGCCAATATTTTCCTTAATTATGATTCTACAGTTTTGCTTTTAGTTCTCTTTATGTGTGCTGGTCTAAAAATACTAACTTGAACTAACTGAAAATGAGTTCATAAAATGGAATACTAGATGTATTCTTATATGCAGTCCTCCCCGCCCACGTGGCAACCATATGTTCCTAGTCCTCCATCTGAGGAAGTCAACACAAACATCTTCATGGCGGGGAACCCGTCCAAGCGTGGCTTCTGCCTGACGAACTGTAAGGCCGCAACGGGGTGTCCTGTCACAACCAGAAAGGAAAAACGTGACAGATTGGTGGTTCACTCGAGATTAACATAAGGAATTTTTCAAAGAAGGTGCTTCAATCTGACCTTGTAAACAATAATATAAATCTAGTTCTAATTCATATGTTGTTTGCAGTACCGTATTTTCCGCACTATAAGGCGCACCGGATTATAAGGCGCACTTTTAATGAATAATAATCATCATCAGGGAAAATATGAAACATAATATATTTCAGACGCAACTGAAAATGGGGCGGATAAAGTTTTTTTACAGTGAACGTGGTAAGTAACAAGAAAAATCTTGAAGTCTGTCCCATACGTCCCTGTTTAATTATATCCAACTTCTGGGCGAGTTCTCACGGGCGGTAGGCTCATGTGTGGGCCGACCGCATGAGAAAGTGCATAAAGCCCTTCGGCAGGTTGCAGGCAGTCATGGTTATGGTCATGGCGGATGTGTCTTTGTTTGGAAAAGATGGTGTCAAACCCCATTTCAGAGTGGCAGTTAAACATTTCCTTCCACTGAATGAAGTGTATTTTGTCCGAGTGTGATCATAACATCTGGTGCGAGGTACGTCCTCAGATGGCGTGAAGTCGTCACTGCTCACATGACGACATCATTGCTTTCGTCTATGCTCCCACCATCTCCTTCAAGTCCTCACTTCAGCTATTTCACAGATAGCATGAATGTGCGTATGCAGACTTCCCACCTCATTCTGATATGACACATTCTGTGCCAGGCTGTTCCACTGTAAATAAGCCTCAATATGTTCACTTTTTGCACACATACAGTATATTGGGTTTGGGGAAAAATGTCATTCATCAACCACTGGTAAAGTAATCGGTAATAAATCGTAAAAAGTATTTACAATTTATAATTTCCATGGCAATTGGTTTGGTAATCTGGCTCTTCTAACCTGTGCGACATTCCCAAAGTAAAATTTCTTTATATTGACGTCTGACCACTATTTAATTGAAATGGACTTTTTACCCACATAAATACAAGTTGAATTAGATGTTATACAGTCATTTATAACCAGATACATTCAGTCAAGGAAAGATATTTATCTCTGCATTATAAACTTCAATTGTGCACGAGTAAAGGTGAAGTCAAAAGAGTTTCTTCAATGCAGCCAACGTCATTTGTGTCAGGTTGACCAATGGAGGAGTCATCGAGGCGGCACAGTCCGCAAACATGGCCGCACAGTTAAGTTCAACATTCTTTCGCTGGCATATATATATATACATATTGTACACGCTACACTGTAGACACAAAGAAAGACCTTGGGAACGCTTCACCTCTCACACACAAGAGAGCCAATACTGGACTAAAAAATTTTTTTAAAAAAACACCTGCAAACAACAATATTACAATGTCATTTTATTCTAAGGCAACAAGTGCATGCACTGGTTAATTGTACTCTTCAGCCTTCTTGTGGAAGTCAAGTCAGGTTTATTTACTATATCGCCCTTGAATCACGGAAACATCTCAAAGGACTTCACATCCCCACAACAGACAAATATTCTCGACATCCCCTCGATAGAAATTCATTAATATCTCACAGCACACCTGATTATTTCTCACGGTATTGGGAGCCACTGGTATAGCTTGATGACTAGACCTGTCACCGATGTGTAAATACATCCTTCTGTCTTAGCAGGGGCCACACTACAACACAACCTCTGATCTGAGCAGATGTGGTGACCTCCATGTCAGACTCCCACTGATCCAAGCTGCTGACCATCCAAAAGTTTCCCAACGTATCTATTAATGCAAACAGTCAAGATCCCTATGGATATAACGGGCTTTTCCATGTGCGCCCTCCCAAGAAGAGCCCAGGGAAAGAGGTCAAAGGTTCATCACCTGCAAGCAGATGGACCAAAGGGAATCCTCACACGATGACTCAAACATCCTGAACTCGGAAATGGAATCTTCCATTCATGTCGCCCAAAGGGGAATAGGAAAACAGACGGTTGACTGACAGACACTTGTTCATGTATACAATCATCCTTCCATTCATTTTCTTTACTACTTTTCCACATTTGGGTCATGGGTGAGTTGGCGCCTATCCCAGCAGAAGGGCCAGATACAAACTGGACGGACAAAAAATCAATCCAGAGTTTTTGGAATCCTGGAGGAAGAAGAGAAAACAAATAAAAGCACAGAGAAAACTGTGAGGGAGATCGGAATTAATATGTAGATTTAATAAATATAGTTCCGGTGAAATAAAAGTTTAAAGCGCACCATTAACATTTAGAATTATTGTTAATACGTATATGTTTAAACTACAACCCAATGCGTTGTCAGGGACAACAGTAGAAAATACATGGATTTTTTTTCCACTTTAAATCACTATCTGTGTCGGTGTCACTATGGTTTTCACTAGCATGTTTTCACTGCTACTCAGCTATTACAGCGTTCAGTTTTCACTTTAATGCTATACACTAAAACAGTCTTCCGCTCTAGTTTGGATTTTATGGTGTAAATTGTCCTGTGAGGAATCTCTTGGCAGAATGTCCAAATAAAAAAGAAAAAAAGTCCCTCCTCAAACACTTTGGGTGTTCTGGCACACATTCCTTGCTATTGGTCGTCATGGTGGCCATGGGACAGCACCTCTATATAAAGTCCTCCCCTCCTCGGCCCTGATGCACAACGACAAAGAGATTACAACCTTCTGCTTTAACGCAAGATAGAGACAGAGAGGAGGGAAACGTCAACCCTAAATCCAAGCATTCAAGACAGCTTCAGCATAGACAATTTCTACACGGAAGATTTTATTATTTTTTCCCCCAGCGCTGAGACGATGACTTGTTTGTGTGATAGAGCTCTTTTTCTTATTTGCTTTACAGCACAGGTAGGAATGAGAATTTTTACTAGATCTTTTTTAATCCATTTTAATGTTGTGTTTGACTATCAATATAACACAGTGTTTTTAATTCATATTTGAACTAGTATCAAATATGCTAATTTAAATCAATACGACACTCATTTAATTCTAATCAGCAATTCGACTGATTGGCTGAGAGAAATCACATGGATCCGCTTCGATGTTAACCGCTTGTGTGATGACACTTGTCATTCCTTCCACCTTTGCATTTGTTCTCTACGTTTGTAAATAAGTTGTATAAACTTTTTTTGTTTCGCCCAATCAGGTGCTTACGTTAGCCTGGTCCCAAGCATGTACGCAGAGATGCCAGTGCCCGGACGAGCCCCCGATCTGCCTCCCCGGAGTGCCCCTAATCCTAGATGACTGCGCCTGCTGCCTTGTATGTGCTCGTCAGAAAGGTCAGGCGTGTTCCGAAACCAACCCCTGTGACTCACGGAAAGGCCTGCAGTGCGACTTCACCTCTGGCAAAAACAAAAACACAGGCGTATGTGTTGGTGAGTTAATTTGTGCGGTATCCACTGTGATTTTAGATTGCATTGAAAATCAATCCAACATGATTGTACGATGGTCTTACAGCTCACGAAGGAGACGTCTGTGTTCTGGACGGTGTGGTCTACCAGAACGGCCAGACCTTCTTCCCCAGTTGCAAGCATCAATGCATGTGTCGTGATGGACAGATCGGTTGCATCCCTCGCTGCAATATAGACGTCATGCTACCTGGGCCCGACTGCCCCGTGCCGCGCCGGGTCCACGTCCCCGGCGAGTGCTGCGAGAAGTGGGTGTGTGATCCCCCGGCCGAAGCCAGCGCACTGGGAGGCTTTGCTATGGCAGGTGAGCAGACTTTTTATTAAGTGCACATACACTCATTGTATGGTTCAAGAGTTGCATAAACAGTCTGTCGTTTGGATGATCATCATCCCAAAATATAATTGATGCAGTGAGAGATTATTCTTTTGATATTTGGTACAGAATAATGGAAAATCACCATGTCTCAAAACTGGTGAGCTATTTTTAGAACAGCTCTGTGGGCTGTTCTTGTCGTCCATGGGGGCTATCTGATCTAGTTTATCTATAAGAGAGTTGGGTAACAAAAAAATATTTTCCATGAAACTTTGTCGAGGACAAGGACATAGACAAAGTGAGAACTCATTGAATTCAGGATTTTTACCTCCATCCTTTTTTTTTGTGACATTGCAATATTTTCAATTCCTCCAAGAATATCATGATACAAACCCGATTCATGTAACCTTTGAAAACAATGATTTTTAAATATCAAAGTGTTTCAAATGGGTTCCTTTTGTAGAACCTGTAATTGTAGCAGTAAATTAAGTAACTAATCTTCCGTTGTGGGTTTTATTAGACGACTGTGCCGAAAGCAGACATACAGTCGTCCCTTGACTTAGAACACACATTCCTAGTGTTACACTTGTGTGAGACACTCAAGAGTTGAAAGGTTGTTTACTTAGCTCTGACCTGTCAGAGGAAGAGGCCGGACTAAAACCCAACACAGAGGAAAGAGTGTTGTCACCTCCACCACAAATATGAAACACTAACGTGATTCTTCAAAATCTTTTCAGTTGAAAGGCTATTTCAGTATTTTTAACCTGCTTCTCCTACACGTGCTCCCGCAGCCTTTCGTCAGGAGCAAACGGTGAACTTTGACTCTTGGGACCCCAGCTTGAACTGCATCGAGCAGACCACTGAGTGGGGAGCCTGCTCCAGAACGTGCGGCATGGGGGTGTCCACCAGGGTCACAAACAAGAACCGCCGTTGTGAGATGGTGAAGCAGAGCCGGTTGTGCATGATCAGACCCTGCGATGAGCAGCAGGACCAGACAGCGCTCTTGCAACCAAAGGTACCCTCAGCGTTGTGCTTATTTGGAGTGTGAGCCTTGAGGCATGCATCTGCACCTGCATACACTGGCAGAGCTAGAGGGGGGGCGCAGGGGCATTGGTCCCCCTTGAAATATATAACCGCATACCCAATCTTCATCAACATTTTTTGATTTTGTATTTTTCTTGTTGTTTTGAGATATTCTTGGCCCACCATAACCCCCTGCCAGTGCCTGCATAAATAAATGGATAGTGTTTATGATTAAAAATTACTCACCCATTTATTTAGGTCAAACACACTTTAAACAAGTAGTTCATAATTTAAAATAGAGAAACATTTTGAAAATATTCTTGGCCTGGGCTGAACATACGTGTCTGTTAAAAGAATAAGGGTTAAATGTTGAACTAAAATGTGTCTTCAGAGAGGCAGTAAATGCCAGAGGATTGTGAGGAGCGACACCGCCGTCCAACTCTCCTACAAGAACTGCACTAGCGTCCAGGCTTACAAACCTCGCTACTGCGGCTCCTGCACGGACGGCCGTTGCTGCACCCCACACAGAACCAAAACCGCCCTGGCGGATTTTACCTGCGCCGGCGGTAAAACCAGTAAGAGGCCAGTCATGGTGATCCTGACCTGCGTCTGCCACAATAACTGCCCACGGGACAACGCAGTTTGGCAGGCTTCGGAGCTGGGCTACAGCGGGATGACGTTATAGGTCAGAGCTGTCATCATTACAGCCAGTGACTGCGTGTATATTTGGCATTTCTGTTGCGTTGGACAAATTCTTGGCCAAAATCTTGAACATGAGTTGTATCAACTCTTCCTTAGTCTAAAACACGCAAACATGTGACAACATGGACTCTCCTGTGCACAAATGAGTCTATTTTGCTTAATGAACGCACTTAGCATATATCACACAAGTCTCTACTATTTTTGGAGATCAGATTGAGAGAATGATTCATTACTCATTTGAGCATTTATGGTCAACACAGTGTGAGTATTAGTTGGAATGAACATTTGACACTTTCTGCGAGTCAAAAGTGTCACGTAACAATGCTAACACGTGATCTGATAATTGTGCAGTTGACAGTTTCCAAGTATGGGATGCATACATGCATGACCTGGCCCTACACGAAGGGCTCAACCTATGAGCAGAGGTCATTTTTGGGACTTTGTGTCATTTCTAACGTCTGTCTGATGTCCTCCCTTGTTGTGTCTGGCCATTAACGTCTTATTGTATATTTGAGTATTATGAGGTGGACGACAAAGGTTCTTTATAAAACTTGCTGTAACTGTTGAATTTTCTTTGTGTCTGTGTGTGCATGTGTGCAAATTCATGACTCATAATCAAACTGTATTGTTCTGTGGTATCTATTTTCTAACTCTTTGCTTATTGATCTGCAAAGTCTTTCAAAAATAAATGTATTTTTGTATCAAAGAGTTTTTCTGTTGGACAGGTTACAATATTTTAATCTGGGGTGTCCAAATTAGAATGCATTTGCAGCATATGGCCTGTTTTTTTTGGGGGGGGGGTCAACATTTGAACAACTTTCAAAGGTGGTTAGCAATGCAGGAAAGGCGGCAAAGCTCGGGTTTGTGTCAAGGCCTGACCCTCTCATCGGATTTTGGTTCCTTATGTTTAATATATATGATTGTTCTTATTCTGTTTTATTCTTTCACTGTTTCACTTCCCCTAAAACCAGCATGATCAACAGGTGCACGTTTCTGCAGAAATCTGTGACGATATCATGAGAACATGACTGTCTGTCCCGTAATAATACAAATTCTATACACACAACTCTTTGACTCAGCCACTGTGCAAGCGTTTGTATTCTTTTTGTTAGCAGTTTTGCCTGCAATTTCTTCTCTGTCCAGCAGTAGACGCTAATGTTTCAGTAAAGATGAAGCCCCTCCAGCAATGGAT
Organism: Syngnathus floridae; assembly: GCF_059516105.1. Classification (NCBI taxonomy): domain Eukaryota; kingdom Metazoa; phylum Chordata; class Actinopteri; order Syngnathiformes; family Syngnathidae; genus Syngnathus; species Syngnathus floridae. The sequence goes on along the minus strand of NC_142422.1, from coordinate 5,770,790 downwards.
TTGACATTTTAAAATGTTTTATTCATTTAATAAAGTTAAAAAAAAGAATGAATTTCCCAGAAAATCCTCGAGCTTCAATAGTATTGTGCTTTTACTAAAAAGAAAAACGTGAACTACATTACAATGTAAGCGAATATGTTTTTTTCCTGATATATCTCTGGCGTGGTTTTCAGCCATGCAACAAGTATGAATCCGAATGGACAAATTATAGCAGCCGTTGATTTGAATTATATTGTAAATCCAAACTGCTTGTGAACATTTCTTCCTGCATCAGCCACCGTAGTTTCAAATAGCAATAAATTAACCTTTGCATACTTTTATTAAGACAGCCTATTTCTCTTAGTCGTTTTATTTGTGTGCTTATTAGTTTTGAAGGTCATTCCCCCAACCAAGTAAGTGGATGTCTCATTTCCATATAAAAGTTTTTTTTTAATCAATCACAGCTTTTTCACAACACCTCATTAACACAAAATGTTCTATGAATTCTATTTTCTCAAATCAATCTAAGCCTATCTTTGCTTGTTTCAGTTCTGCCTCCCTAACTTGTGTGTTGCAATTTTGAGCAGTTATTCAAGTACTTGTGTTTCATCCTGCTCATTCAACCAAACAACTTGTTGTATTTCCAACTTCACATATTCCCCAATTAGGCTATTTACCCTAAATAATTTCTGATTGATAGGGAAGTACTTTTCTTTTCATTCCCATGCAAGTTGCAGCTCCAGCACACTGTAGGCTGGCCTACATCAACAGCTGCTTATGCCTCCACTTGAGAGGTCAAAGGGTTGAAAATAAAATGAAGAATGACGGGCCGCTAAATGTTGTCACACCAGTAGGTGTCATAGCATCATCACTCACCTCGCAGCATGTTTAAGGAGCAACAGTTCCTCCAAACATGACATTAAAATGTTGAATAATATGTGTGCACCCATTGCACACATGTGGGAAACATGAGTGCCATGTTGTGCAATCTTGATGATGGGAAAAGAAAATAATTTATTTCATGTTCTTTGGTTCTTTCTTTCTGTCTTTCTAGATTTGGAGTTGTCAAAAAACTGGAACAGGCGCATTCCTGGAGGCGCGCAACCGACCCCACGCCTCCATCCGTGCACGCACACTGGACAGCAAACAATCTGTGTACAATTTCATTTCTCATTGCCAAAATCTGGATTTTGATATTGTTAAATAATTGTTGATCGAAAATGGCAAGTCTAACTTTAGACAGTACATTAGTATGCCATGTTGCGCCACTGTGACGACAATACGGCACGAATGAGGAAGCGCTGATTTTGAGGTTGCTTATTCTTATGTGTGTGTCAAAATGTTGACGCGTTGCACACACACTGGTCGCAGAGGTTTGATCGTCAGATAGCGGACAGCAAACTCCACCCAACATACACTTACAAATACATGCACGCGCACAAACACGCGCGCGCTGAGCAGAGAACCTGTGGAAGCGTGCTCCGCAAAATACGTGCTGCTCGCACAGCATCGCGTGGAGAAAAGTTGTGCGGGTCAAAGTCCGGCAGCTCGGGTGCAAGCAAGACGTGTGCCGAAGACATGGTTCAAACATGGCCGTAGTCTTAACGAGCGTGCAGGAGAGTGGATTTGTGGAGGTTCTCGTGCGGGCTCGCTGGCACAAAGTTTGGGCGCACTTAAACGAGGAGGCGCTCACGTTGAGCTGCGAGGACGACGGCGTCAACTCCAACGGAGTCGTCACCAATGGATCCTATCTTGACAACAACAATTCCAACAATGGTCCGAGGCTGCCGGACCTGCCCGAACCCGTGCCGGAGACCATCGCCAACAGGAAGCGGTGCGTCAAGGTGACCAAGCAGGACGTCGGTGGACTGGGGATCAGCATTAAAGGCGGCCGGGAGAATAAGATGCCCATCCTGATCAGTAAGATCTTCAAGGGGTTGGCTGCGGACCAGACGCAGGCGCTATACGTCGGGGACGCCATCCTGTCCGTCAATGGGTTCAACCTGAGGGACGCGAGCCACGACGAGGCGGTGCAGGCGCTCAAACGGGCTGGCAAGGACGTGACTCTGGAAGGTAAGCATGGCCATCCTGTTGATTGACGTGGTGAGTGGCTGCAACAAGAAGCTCAATTGTGGAAGACAAACACTATCCTACCTACTGACCTACTTTGAAACCAAAATTCTATTTTTGTTCCATGACATTTTATTCATTTATTCTCAAAAGTATTTTCATTTCATAGCTTGTATTTTGGCTCGACTGCTTTCAGTACATGTAGACTGTAGCTTTAAAATAGAGTATTTTATGCCTCTATCAATCTAATCTGCCCAGGTCCTTCAGAATCAATAATAGTGGCTGATTTTACCAAAATTATGGGAATCTTTCTTTGACCAATTATCGCTCAAATACAGTTTGTCCTCACGGTGATTGCCCCTGATGAGCTCAGCGTTATTCCATGATTGGTTGGTCTGAGAAAAACATGTTACAGCCAATTTTGAGAAGCAAATGGTCATGTGCACTGGCCATGCGTCCAATCTTGAAACAAATCTTTCTAAGGTTCTGGGTTTGAAATTTGGGTCTAGCCTTCCTTTGTGGATTTTGCACATTCTCCCCAAGAATATTGTCATTTGAAACTGCACACAGGTATAAATGAGTGTTAATAATTCATTGTATGCACCCTGCAATTGACTGGCAGTCTTCTCACCCAAAGTCAGCTGGGATTGGCTTCAGACCTAAACTGCACTTTGAGCGACAGAAATAGGCTCCTGCTATACTGCCATGCTACAGAATATTTATGACAGCATTAAACACAGACCTGCAAACTATGTGTTTTAGCTGGACGTGTGAATTAATTAGTTGATTAATTGATAGCACAAGAATTGTGGACCATGTAGAAATGGTGTGCACAACTTTGTTGCAACCAGCAACAGCTGCTTAAAATGATCTGAAGAACAGCTCAACATTAGCTAAGTCAAAGATGAGTTTGCATCGTCTCAACAATAGCACACCTTATACAGGCTGTGTTTACATGTGCTTTATATGTTGTCTTTAGTAACTTGTGTTACACCAATTGCCATTGCAGAGCTTCCCTTGTGTCATAATTTTACGTCAAGCTCGTGAGACCTTCAACGTGCACTGAAGTGTAAAAGCAGAGGGGGCGGCTGTGTGTGGACTGCCAAAAACAAAGCAAAAAACTCTATCAACCATGGCACCAGACTCTTCTACCAAAAATTCTCAGGAGAGCAAACATGATTGCACATCAAGAAAAGCATCCAAAACACTTGTAAGCTCAAGTTTTTAAATTTACAAGAAAAATGTGGGTGCTTACAAGAATTCAAAAATGCAAAATATAATTCTTGAATATTTCTCCCTGCCAGTTGATTGCATTCATTTGGCTTCCTGGAGAGCCAATAAATCACACCCTGTTTGGATGAATACAATAAAAGCAGCAGGCATCCTGAGGACTAAGCCCCTTGGACAAAATTCTCACTTCTATGCAATCTATTTCCCACACTTTGAATGGTGCTGATTAATAACAACAGTCAGGACATGGAAATTGCTTGTTGTGTTGAGCTCTATCATGTTTCTTTAGACTTATTCTTATATTTGATGTCATGGTCGCATAGCATTTGACCATATATCTAATCAAAATGCAATTTAACTACTTGTCACTTCACAGCAGCAGAGGTTGATCGCTTTGTAATTTGCCACCCCTGAAATCAAAGTCAGCAAAGTTCAGATTGGCTGATTATATTCTGCTACCACTTGTGTGTACCTGTTTTAATGTAGTTTTTCTTCTTTTTGAATAACTGAACATTTGTGTTTTTTACACGCTAGTTTTTATGGTACAAAAGATTTGATGGTGACTGTTCGAGTCATTTAACCTATTGATAGATTTTCATCATGCGATTTCTGTTTTGTTTGTGAGAGCTAAGAAATGGTTGGTCATAGTTACCACTCATATGATCAAAGAATCCGAAAACCTCCATCATGGCGGTCATGGTGTGACATCATCTATGAGTTGCCTTTGGAGGTGCCACTGCATTTATTTGGCGAAAAAAAAAATAATGAATGCCTTCCATCTCTAGGAAGGCTCTTATGCAACCAGGCATTCCATGTTCCAACTCCCTTTGCTGCTTTTTTTCTATGCAAAGCTGAAATAAGTTGAGTTTCCTGCTATCTCACTCACTCATGCAGTCGCGAGTTTACTGACATAAACAGTTGCTTTTAGAAGATGAAAATTGCACTGATAGTAGATTACTCTGAAGGCTGAACATCATTTTGCACACATACTCACAGGCACAGGAAAATGGATCATGTAAGTGCCCACTTCTGAGTATATTCCTGTTCCCATGAGGACTCTTGAATGACGAGTATCTCACGTGGTCGTGTGCGTACACACACACACATGCACACACACACGTCCACAGTGATGATCCTTCCCAGGGGAACAAGGGGAATACATTGCAGAGGGGAAAAGCAGAATTGATAAGAAAAATAAGCAAAGGGAGCGAAGCAGTGGGACCGGGGGAGAGCGTGGAGCAGAATTGTGATTTTTTTTTTTTTTTTAATGGAGAAAGACCAATGGGGAGAGCAAAGCTGCAGGAGGGATAATGAGGAAGGAAAAGAAAGTGATGCGAGGATACGTAGATGTAATTCTGGGTACACCAGTGCCGGGAGTTTGTGGCACACTGAGTGGATGCGGTCAACCATTTACCCAAGCGTGTATGTTTCATTCCCAATGAAAAATGTGATCTATGATATTCCCACAGTTCCACTTTAGTCCTTACTGTAAGTCGTTTTCTGAAACGGGAGAACAGCAGTTGGGATGAGAGAGAAATCAAGAAGAAACCGATTGGAGAGGTGGGACATCGCTGTGTATTTTTAGCAATGTTTTCATCTTGTTAAGCAGATGGAAAGAAAGTTTGCGAAAAGCGACAGTTGTGTGCTGAAGGTTGTGTGAGCAAACAATTGATTAAGAAATATAATGTACACTATAAGGACAAATGTTTGTGGACACGCCTCATGGTTTAGCTTCAGCAAACAATGTTTTTGAAAAGATAATTCTTTCTCTACCAAGCCTTTGCCCCACTGCATAAAGTAAGGGCCATAAACACATGTTTGGAATAGTTTGGTATGGGACAACATTGCTGGCCCGTGCAGGGTCTTGACCTTGCCCCCATCAAACCCCCTTCGGGATTACTCGAGGTATTTTCAGTTCTTCAATTCTCTGTTCAAGTTGCGACATCAACATAACCTTACCCCCAAACCATGTAATGTCATTTTTAGAAAAAATGATTAACTCTGAATAAAATTGTACAAATGGGTCACCTGTCTGCTCTCGCACTAACAGAACAAAAGGTCTTTAATACTGAACAAAAGCATACGACTGAGGCTATATCATCTTCATAATTTCTTTTTCAAACTTCTACAGCCCATAAAATGAATAAAACAAGAAGCTGAATACTAAGCAGTGCATTAGGTGCACAGCCACACTTGCAATTGATTGGTATGTATATATCTTAATAGTTTGAACTACATTTTTTTTATCCACCTACTCCACCGTCTCCTGCATTGAAAGGTAGACTAAAAAAAAGAATTTAATCAAAACATCTGTCTTACTTGAGCAGGAAGCATATGAGTCAGTGGCCTCCAAGCGTTTCGATTTGCCACCCAACAATCCACGCCTGTCATCACCTGACAAGTGTGATGAGGCAGCGTTAGTGTGCCCATCGTTGTATCGTTATTGTCAGTGTCGTCTAGACCGATGTTCCAGTCACAATGCGTGTGTACGTCTGAGACTCAGTGAGGAAGCCAGAGTGGATGATGATGGTATTAATGACAATAGTGTTGTTGTGCTGAAAATGCTCAATGGAATTGTTCATTCCCCGCTTTATGTACAGTACGCTTACACAACCAAGCCGATTGCAGAGATGCTTCATAAGAGAAAGACAAACTCCCATTGCCTCCAGGTGTAATCACTGTTCTTATGTCTTTTGTTGTTTGACCCAATTTCCTGGAATGGTTGTTACAAAACTCGAAGACTCATTCTTATCCGAAGGCTTATATACGTAACTTCAGTAGAACACTTGAAGGGAAAACTTAAAGCCAGATTCACTGGAATGGAAAAACATCTCCGAGACATCAAGTCCACTGGCCTCTTTGTAATGTGTTGATGCTCACTGATTAGCAGTTCACTGTGAGAATGAGAATTGAGGTCGGCGTTGGAGTTCGGTTGTTACAGATGGAAATGCAATTCCCAAAAAAGTGGGTTATGGTTTGCCATTTAGTAAAACCTCTGTTGAGTTGAGAGTCCTGAGACTCATCACTTCTGAACTGAACTGATTCATAAATCATCTGTCAGGCAAGATCCCAATTTTTATTTTTTATTTTTTTTTTTAAGTGGTTTGTCTTCAGATCAAAACTTGATCTGAGGTATACGATTGACATACCGTCATCGGAACACCAACTGAACATACGTAGACGGCAGCTGAAAAGCAAATCTCCTTCGGAATGATAATTATGTAAAGTTGAGTTGAGCCCTGACCTCGCCCCCATCAAGCATTTCTAACGTTTGAACTACAACAGAGCTTGCTCTTTTTGTAACCTCTGATCGTAGAAATGTTCTTCTGGATGAATGCACGTTGAAATTCCCGCAAACAGAAGAACCAAGGAGTCTGTTGGCTTCACTTTCATTACTCGAGTTGTATTTCTTTGCTTATTCTTCAGGCCAACACAAAATGGTTTCATTGAACATGACACAGTACACAGTTTTGTCAGCGCAATCTTAACATCTTCTTACTTCTAGGTCGATTAAGCTTCCAAACATTTAGAGAGGACTTTGGTTTTTCTTGTCTGAGCTGAGGGATGTTTTTACATGCCAACATTTTACTTGATCTGAGTGTGTTGTTTGAATGACTTTAGAGGTTCAGTGACAGCTGTTCCAGTTGGCCTCCTTGGAGAGAGCCACTTGGAAGCGTTTAGTTTGTTTGTAATCCTTTGGCGAAAACAGGAACTGGGGGAATGCCAATCCTTTCCAAACTATTAAAATAAACTTGTTTTTTTTCAATCATGGTGATTTGTTTTTTTGGTGCCTTATAGAAGAAACAGCAATGTGCAATTCATTGGTAGATTCTTCAGTCACCGAATCAGATTGGATTTTGGCGCTGTTTTCTAGCAGCTGTGTCCTGTCTGTTTTGTTTCCAATTCGTATGTGTTTTTTTTTTTTTTTGTCAGAGACTTCTTCATAGTCATCTCTCATTGTCACATGTGTTGATGCCAGCTTTGTGGTTCTTATTGTATGTCCTAAGCTTCTTAAGTTTCTGCCTGCACTTAAGGGTGCATTTCCTCCATACAAATGACACATAATTATTCTTTCTGTCTTTGTTCATGTGCAGCACATTGCAGGGACAAGCTTACATTATGTTCTTGTTAAAGGTGAAGGTTACACCACGGCCATTCTCCGAGGAAAGATTCCTCGAATTGTAACAAATATACCAAAACAGTTGCTGTGAAGGTCTTGTGAAAAGTGAATAAAGCCTTGTATAGCTGCGATATACAGTAGGGCTTACAAGGGAAGCTTTCATTCTGCACTCACAGGAGACTTTTCCAAAAAATGTTTTGCCTCCTCTCTGTTCTCCTTTCAACTTTTACCTTTCTCGTCACAGGCCTAATGAGAGGACGTTTCTCCTTTATCCGCTACATTTGCTCACCAATTAAAATTTCCTTTCAGAACATATGGAAGGTCCCCTCAACTTCGAGAGAAAAAAAAAAGCAATTGTCAAAAAAACAATTTAATGAGACTGATGAAGTCATTGCACAACTGGTGCTACTGTTGACACTCTTCAGCGTCGGAGGAAATAAAATGTCGTATTTACAAAACGTATAATTGGATGGGGTTGAGTAGAGTTTAACAAGTGAAGTGGTTTTTGACGAGCGAATGGGGTTTTTAATGGGGGCCGAGCAGCTGGTCGCTGGTGGTAGGCTGTCACTCATCAGAAGAACTGTAAGAGTGAGCTCCAAATGAGATGCAGAGTAGTTACTAGAGAAACAATTTGGCAAAGGCTATTTATGCAAGCGATCTCCAGAAGCAGTTAAAGAACTCGTAAAAGTTGGAGTCCCGCCATAAATTTCGGGAAAAACCTGCTCTAAATGTCATATAAATTTGGGATGTCAGACTGTCACAATGTATGCTGAACTTACTCCTGCCGGTTAGAAGTCTTTACTTGTTGCTATTGTTTGAATTTTCACATGGGCCGTCAAAGTGATAAGTTTTAACATGGCAGCAGTTTTTCAAATATACTTGACCTCAATTGGATGATTAGTTTTGACTTCCAAACTGCAAACATCCCGGAGGTGATTGTAAGGTTCCACTGTATTTACTTCTTACTGCTTGCCATTTATATACTAGTCTGGCACAGAGCTGGTTCTTTGACAGAAACAGGACCTGTGGGAATATGCACACACAGACATGCACAGTGTAACCATTTTCACCAATGAAAGGAACTCTTGCAGCTCTATTTGTGACCACACTTGAATGAGATTACATCAGATCTGCTTGGAGATTTAAAATATATACATGAATTTGATTCGGGTCATTTTTAGAACTGCAAATTAGCAACTGTCTCCCGGTTTCAATTGCTTTGTACATTTTTGGATACATATGAGCTTAGATATGTATATTTATTATGTTTTCCAACGTTGCTTGTCATCATGAATGAAGAAATAAGCACGACACGGTTGTCACGTCCCAGATTTGGCAGGTTACCTGAGGTCTTTATCATGTACCATCTTTTTACCATCTGCTAGAATAAATCAGCCCTTATTTGGCTCTCTAATCTGACATAGCTGATGTGACTCAGTGAGTTATTCTTGTTTTGCAAACGCCGTCTTTGGTGGGCCATTGTGGACAGTCTCATAAAGCCACGATTCCAGTGGCGAATGCCTGCTTGTTGTCGTCCACAGGTTGGCGGCTAGGCTTGTTACCGTTTCACCATGACTCTCTTGACAATACTTTGTATGCTGGATCCCAAATGTCAGCGGCCATCTGCCAATTATACACAACAAGTACAGCGGAATATGTCTGTTCCACATAACAAGCATACCAAGGATTCAGAATGTGAGATATAGGCGGATTTGAGCCCTTACGTGAAATATGCATGCCTCGTCTGTGTCGCTCTTTCTGTGTTTGATCTGTCTTTTGACGTTCTAGAACAATCTGTGTTCATCAACACTGAGCGTAGATTTCTTTGTAGAGCCTTGCACCGTAAGAGCACTTTACATTTGGGTGGAGTGATTGAATGTTCTCATTTTGCATTTTATTTTAAGCATCATGCTTGGTCTGTGGTTTACAGTATTTCTCTTGAGGTCTCATTTCCTTTTTTTATTCACAGTTCATGCGCTCATTAGGAAATATCATGATATGCGTACCTATGTTATAGAGTCTTCAGCCAACCCAACATTCATTTTTTTGGTATGTGAGGAAACTACAGAGAACATGTCTAGCTATGATTCAACCCCAGAACCTTTGACGATGCGGTAGATGTGCTCCCGTGTTGCCTCAATTATTTTGTGTGCATAATTCATACTGTAAATGTTACCATTTGCAGTAACCCTGACATTGTTGCCGTTTCTTCCCTGTTTAGTCAAGTACCTGCGAGAGGCCACGCCGTATGTCAAAAAGGGCTCACCTGTGTCAGAGATCGGATGGGAAACCCCCCCACCTGAGTCGCCACGTTTCGGCAGCACTCACATCACCACCTCCCCTTCCTCCCCGGAAAGTCGAAGTCCTCCTCATCCCCAGCCTTCCTTGTCCCTGCAAGGCGATAGGAGATGCATTCCACTTAAAATGTGTTACGTAACCCGAGCCATGACCACAGCAGATCCAGACAACAGGTAGCTGACGAATACAAATTTTTTACGCTCATTTCCTCCTCATGTGCATACTTATATTACATTTTGACACAATGATTAACTGCTCCTGTAGATCGGTGGGTCTCATCTAAGGTGAAGAATATGCAGTATTTAGTGTCTTAGTCTAAAATAAAGTATAGAGTATTCCACTTTTATAGATTAATGATAGAATCAGATCAATAAGAAATGATCTGGAATGCTTAGTACAATCATGTTAGATATTTTTCTCAATCAACCAAATTTAATGTTCACTGTCACGCCCCGGAAAAATTGCAATGGCGCTCTTAGCTGCACTTTGACAAAGCTCACTTGACTTGCAATTACAATTTGAGAGGCTCATGGTGGTTAAACATTCACTGGCTTGACAATATTCTGCACTTGACCGCTCTGTAGTTTATACGAGAATTTGGGGTCAATATTCCAACTCGTAATTTTGTGTGCCAACGTTACAACAGTATTTCGATGTACAGATGTTTGTATTATGGTATGGTTGTATGTTATCTACTGTGTTCTTGTTTATTATTTTGCACTTCTGTGTCAACGGGTGAATTCATTAGTTTTTACTTTGGGGTGGGGTGGCAAATGCATTTCACAGCTTGGTGGTAAAAGCTGAGCCTCCACATTTTCTAGAATGTAATTTTCAAAAGATGCAGGTGTTAAATTTTCTGAACTACTTATTGGTATTAGTATTTTTTTTCTTTCTTTTTACTCTCTTTTATGTCCTCCATTTTATTTCTTATATTATTTTACAGTTTAACCCTTTCGCATGCTTTAAACACATTTCAACTAATCCAAATACACTTTAAACCCACGCAAACATTTGCACACATAAAATGAATAGAAAATTGTACATACTGTAGACTCTATGTGCGAGTTACTGTATGTACGTACTGTGCCTGGTAATGGGTGACATCACCAATTCTGTGCGAGTGTCTGGCTTGAGCTGTGGCAGACAGCAGCTCCTCTGTGAGTATGCTCAAAAGTACAATCTATGAGCCACAATAGAGCGGGAAAACACCGAAAGTATTTTTAACCTCAAGTAACACCTGGAGCGGATGTACAGTATGTGGTGTGTCCCACTTTGGGTGAATTGCAGATTCATCACATTCTCTCGGGCTTTTCCAGGTCTCCTGTGCCAGGTGTGTGCATAAAAAGGGAATAGAGAGAAAGCCAAACCACATGTGGTTGGGAGAGGTTTCATTCCACCACCCATGGGAGCACCTGAACAGATGACTATTGAGTTCGACATAGTAAACACAGCAGATAAGGAATGCAGTTGTACTCACACAGATGAGTGTTGAGGCCGAAACTAAACATTTCCTCCCTGTTTGCTTCCCACTTATCATTGTTGCTCCAAGCATAACACCTTCGTGATGTGTACTTTTGATTGATTTTCTTTTGTGGTGGGAAGTTTATTGCTAGACATATTTGTTAGACTGGCATAGCTCGGGGGTGTGACATAATAAGGTTTTCTCACTTGTACTCAAATAGCCACTTTTTTTTTTTTGCTCAATACTTACCACGTCTGGTCTTGTCCTCAGCTGTGGGCTGTATGTTACGCTTGCATTAATCATCACTTGCATATAGGGAAACACCTTTGAGGCCCTAGATGTTTTTATTAACATGATTCCTTCTACCACAGAGGTCCGCAACCACCGGGCCGCAACCCGGGACCAGTCCGTGGGTCACTTGGTACCGGGCCGCCAAGCCACCACAGAGAATTTTTTTTTTTTTTTTTTTATCGACGATCAATTAATTCAGGTTAAGGCGCTCATCCCGGTCAAGTGACAAGTTTCCCCCCTACCTTCCTTGCAGTGGTTGGTGCTCTCGACTCTCACCCCAGTGATCCAAGTTCAAATCCTGGTGGGACCTAAAATATTTTATCATGGAAAAATTTGCAACACAGTTGCTCATGTGCCCCATAAAACCATACTTTTTTTTTTTCTATCAATGTTTTACCAGGTAAGCCAATTTACAATGGCGACCTGATATATGTACCTTCCCTGCAATCCAACTAAGGGTTTCATAGTGTAGTGGTTGATGCTCTGGACTTTCACCCCTGCGGCCTGAGTTCAAATCCTGGTGGCACCAAAAATTTTTGACATGGAAAAATTTGTTGCTCGTGTGCAGCCCCATAAAACCATACACCTCACTGAGGGTGATGGCTCGAGCCCTGGGATTAAGGTTGAGGTTAGGGTTAGGGATAGAGCTAGGGCTAGGGTTTGGGTTAGGTTTAGAGCTAGGGTTGGGGCTAGGGTTAGGTTTAGAGTTGGGTTTGGGGTTAGAGCTAGGGTTAGGGTTGTGGCTAGGGTAGGGCTAGGGTTAGGGATGGAGCTAGGGTTAGGGTTAGGCTTGGGACTAGGGTTGGGGTTAGGTTTAGAGCTAGGGTTAGGGTTGGGTTAGAGCTAGGGTTAGGGTTGGGGCTAGGGTTGGGTTAGGTTTAGAGCTAGGGTTAGGGTTAGAGCTAGGGTTAGGGTTGGGTTAGTGTTAGAGCTTGGGTTAGGGCTAGGGTTAGGGTTAGTGCTAGGGTTAGGGTTGGGGCTAGGGTTAGGTTTAGAGTTGGGTTTAGAATTAGAGCTAGGGTTAGGGTTGGTGCTAGGATTAGGGTTAGGGTTAGAGCTAGAGCTAGGGTTAGGGCTAGGGTTGGGGTTAGAGCTAGGGTTAGGGTTGTGGCTAGGGTAGGGCTAGGGTTAGGGATGGAGCTAGGGTTAGGGTTAGGCTTGGGACTAGGGTTGGGGTTAGGTTTAGAGCTAGGGTTAGGGTTGGGTTAGAGCTAGGGTTAGGGTTGGGGCTAGGGTTGGGTTAGGTTTAGAGCTAGGGTTAGGGTTAGAGCTAGGGTTAGGGTTGGGTTAGTGTTAGAGCTTGGGTTAGGGCTAGGGTTAGGGTTAGTGCTAGGGTTAGGGTTGGGGCTAGGGTTAGGTTTAGAGTTGGGTTTAGAATTAGAGCTAGGGTTAGGGTTGGTGCTAGGATTAGGGTTAGGGTTAGAGCTAGAGCTAGGGTTAGGGCTAGGGTTGGGGTTAAGTTTAGAGCTAGGGTTAGGATTAGAGCTAGGGTTAGGGTTGGGTTAGTGTTAGAGCTTGGGTTAGGGTTAGGGCTAGGGTTAGGGTTAGTGCTAGGGTTAGGGTTGGGGCTAGGGTTAGGTTTAGAGTTGGGTTTAGAATTAGAGCTAGGGTTAGGGTTGGTGCTAGGATTAGGGTTAGGGTTAGAGCTAGAGCTAGGGTTAGGGCTAGGGTTGGGGTTAAGTTTAAAGCTAGGGTTAGGGTTAGAGCTAGGGTTAGGGTTGGGTTAGTGTTAGAGCTTGGGTTAGGGTTAGGGCTAGGGTTAGGGTTAGTGCTAGGGTTAGGGTTGGGGCTAGGGTTAGGTTTAGAGTTGGGTTTAGGGTTAGAGCTAGGGTTAGGGTTGGGGCTAACCCTAACCCTAGCTCTAACGCTAACCCTAACCCTAGCTCTAACCCCAGCTCTAACCTTAACTCTAGCTCTAACCCTAACCCAAGCTCTAACCCTAACCCTAGCTCTAACCCTAACCCTAGCTCTAACCCTAGCTCTAACGCTAACCCTAGCTTTAAACTTAACCCCAACCCTAGCCCTAACCCTAGCTCTAACCCTAACCCAAGCTCTAATCCTAACCGTAGCTCTAACCCTAACCCGAGCTCTAACTCTAGCTCTAACCTTTTCCCTAGCTCTAACCCTAACCTTAGCTCAAAATACCTAACCCTGGCTCTAACCCTAAACCTATCTCTTACCCTAACCTTAGCTCTAACCCTAACCCTAGCTCAAACCCTAACCCTAGCTCAAACACTAACCCTAACTCTAACCCTAACTCCAGCCCTAGCCCTAAACTTTAGTTATATTGGCAGCACACGAGCAACTGTGTTGCAAATTTTCTATGGTAAAACATTTTAGCTCCCAATGGGATTTGAACCCAGGTTGCCGGGGTGTGAGTCCAGAGTACTAACCACTACCCTATGGAGCCCTCGCTTATGTTACATGGAATGTATATGGTTTTATGGAGCAGCTCACAAGCAAATGGTTGTTATATGAGGCAGCACACGAGCAACTGTGTTGCAAATATTTCTATGATAAAATATTTTAGGTTTCACTGGGATTTGAACCCGGGCCGCTGGGGTGAGAGTCCAGAGCACTAACTACTACACTATGGAACCCTCGCTCACATTGTGTTGAATATACATGGTTTTATGGATCAGCTCACAAGGAAATAAGGTTAAATGGGGGAGCACACGAGCAACTGTGTTGCAAATATTTCCATGATAAAAGGTTTTTAGTCTCACTGGGATTTGAACTCAGGTTGCTGGGGTGTAAATCCAGAGTACTAACCATTACACTATGGAATCCTTGGTTTCGTTGCAGGGACGGTACGCATATGGTTTAATGGAGCAGCTCACAGGCAACCCGTATAGATCAGTGGTCCCCAATCTTTTTTTGCGCCACGGACTGGTTATCACGGGTTATGGTTGGGGGCCTATATAAATAAATAATACATTCATCTAAATAACTAAAACATTTACAATAAATATATAAATAAGATGAAATAAAATGATACGACTTGTATAAAACAAGTATAAATGTGTTATTTATTTATAAGTAATTATGTATTTATTATTTATTAAATTATTTATTAAATATTATTCTAACCCTAACTTCTGCTCTAACCCTAACTGCAAACCTCTCACCCTCACCCTCAGCTTTAGGGAGGTGTATGGTTTTATGGGGCACATGAGCAACTATGTTGCAAATTTTTCCATGATAAAATATTTTAGGTGCAACCAGGATTCGAACTCGGTTAGCTGGGGTGAGAGTCCAGAGAACTAACCACTACACTATGGAACCCTCCACTTTAACACAGGGAAGGTACGTATATCATGTTGCCATTGTAAATGGCTTACCTGGTAAAACATTGAATTAAAAAAATAAATAAAAAAAAGGACTGGACTCTCAACCTAGCGACTAGAGTTCAAATCCCGGAGAGACCTAAAATATTTTATCATGGAAAAATTTACAACACAGTTGCTCATGTGCCCCATAAAACCATACACCTCACTAAAGCTGAGGGTGAGGGTTAGAATAATATTTAATGAATAATTACTAATAAATAAATAATAACAAATTTATGTCGTTTATACTTGTTTTTATGCAAGTCGTATCAGTTTATTTCATCATATTTATATATTTATTATAAATGTAGTAGTTATTTATATAAATGTATCATTTATTTATATAAAGGCCGGTCCGTGAAAATATTACACGTAACCGGTCCGTGGCGCTAAAAAGGTTGGGGACTACTGTTCTACAGGATTGAACAGGAATGATGGCAACAATTTGAAATGGCGCCGTGTTACATTATGCACCATGAAGCCTGGCAAAGAACCCTTTCTTTTAAAAATTCACATTCACTGAGCACACAATCAAAGAGCAGCTCGCTGAAGCCCAGAAGCATTCCATAGATACATGTCTTTGGAGGCCAGAAATACTCCCTTACGGTAAAAGCAGATTAGTGAAGGAAATTTAGAGAGAAACGCCTATTTGTTTGAAATGGCCTGCAGAGGTTTTGTAAAGCACGGCAACTTTATTGCATCTTAACCAGGATCAAAGAAGTTAAGAATTCAACGTAAAACAAGAGCATTTGATTGGCTTGGGGCTTCAGGCTAAAAAAGATATAGAGAGAATAAAGAATCATATTTTGTACTCTGCCATTTGATTTCTTCACTTTGATGCTAAAATTGCCTTCTCCAGACAAGTGGAGCTGCACTCCCCTGATGCCAGACACACTGTGGTACTGCGCTGTCCAGACCAGCCATCTGCCCTCACTTGGTTCTCCACAATGCATGCTGTCACATCAACACTGACTCAGGTCTGTCGCCCATTTCCACAGCAATTATAGCATACACGATATGATATACATATAAGGGATGTACTCGATGTAGACGTACTAAATGATCACGGCATCTCATTACAGCAAGCACTAGCCGAGGTGATTCATCACACAACCAGGTCAGGGGTTGCTGGCAGCAAAGAGATCCGACACCTGGGATGGCTGGCAGGGAAGGTAAGCAGCGAATGTAATGTGGTGGTTTCTCGAAAGTTGACATCCTGTTTTGTCTAGCCATCACCCGTGGATCAATCTCGTGTTATTTTTGTGCTTGCAGTTTGAGTTGGATTTTGTTTATTGTGTGAGTTAAGGTGTGTTTCTAAACTTGTTTTTCCATTTTATAACCAACTTCTTTGAAAGGATTGGGCTCTTATACCATTAGCACAAATTTGGAAAAAAATACGACACAGTGATTGATTGCACAGTCATAGGGTTAGTCTAAATCATAGGTGTCAAACTCAAGGCACGGGGGCCAGATCCGGCCACCACATCATTTTATGTGGCCCGCGATGACAGATTTCAACTTTGTGTCATTACTTAAATTATAAATTGTCTTCAGTTTAAAACATTTTTTTAGATATTGCTTGCAATTTTTAGTACCATTCACTTTTTTAAAATATTTGAACAGTTTTTACTAGTCTCTGATTTCAAAACTAGTTATTCATCAGTTTGTTTTTGTAGTCCATACTGTATATAGAAGACAATGACAATCATAATGGCCCTCCAAGGGAATTTATGACTACAATGCGGCCCGTGCCAAAAATGAGTTTGATACCCCTAATCTAAATGGTTAATCTTAATATTAGAATCCTACAGAAATGATGCAAGTGTGTTTTGTGTACTGTTTCTCCACACACAAAACGTCCACATGCACCAAGCAAGCTTCTAATCACATCGCACTCACCTTAATGATCTGTCCAATTGTATCCTACTAACATTAGCAATACTTCATCTTTAAATTCTACCCATTATTGCTACTTGGCAACAAATTCTCATTATTATCAAAAGGTGACCTTTAATCCTGAAAAATCCTCCGACGTGATTGGCTAAGACAGATCTTCAAAGAGCAGCTTAGGATTCCGTAGCTAGGTTGCTGATAAAGTCTCATAATGAGAATAGTTAGGAACGGAAAATACCAATCCATGTGTGGCATATGTATACGGGAGCTCTCGATGTAAAGGATTAACTGTGTGGCTTCTGAAGGAAATGCGAGAGAGGTTTCTCTGAAGCATGGGGGTTGCCTGAAAGCAAATGTCTCAATCATGTACCTATGCACAAACACCAGAAATGAATTTGCATTTCCATCACACATCCCCGAATGGATCATATTTCTCTGGCATTCCGTTTCAGTTATGGACTTGCGAACAAAGAGAAAAACAAATCATGTTCGGTCTGCATGTAAACACAGTTATACAAATTTTGTATTCCATAAACATTACTTCTCTGTTTGCTTGAGTTTGTGCTTGAGTAACTTTGGTAAGGAACAATTTCAGTACTTTGCACAGTCAGTGACATTTTCAAAATTCACATTAGGTTTAGTGGACGGCTGCACAGATAAACATTTGAAGCAATTGTTCCAATGTTTAAAAACAATCCTCAAACTACAGAATGAATGGATTTTTATATTGTTAATGGGACAGACAACCTTTCACACTCATCATCACATCATCACTGAGTGGGAACTGAACACACTGATTTGTTGTGGAAATGTCCAAATAACTAATCAAGTCAGAACTTGTCCAGGAACATCCTTACATATTGCAAGGCTCATATTACAAAGGTCACGGGGGAAGTACCAGACCAGCTGGCTGAACTCACAACCTGACCATAATCTGTGCAAGTCTGAACTCTGGCATCTGGTATTACCTATTACCAGAAAATGAATTGATAGAAAACACAAGAATAACGTGTTAACTTCAATCTTTTAATGTTCTGATGAACTCACGTTCACAATTTGTTATTGATCCCAAGTAGGATCACTCAGTGCTTTCAACTGTGTGCTGTTTATTTGTGCAGCAAAGTGAAAGTGAGAAGCAGTGCTGGAAACCTGTGCTGGTGGTGGTGACGGACAAAGACCTGCTGCTCTATGACAGCCTGCCACGGAGCAAGGAAGCCTGGCAGAGTCCAGCACACACGTATCCTCTACTAGCTACGCGGTGTGTCCATCTTCACATCCACACAATTGAAACGTGCTCGTGAGGTGCTGCTGTGTAAAAATGTATGGTTGGGTGTCAAGGATTTATGGAAATGTACAAAAGCCTCAAGGTGTTTGTGTTTTTGAAAAGTTTCACAAATTATTTATTTAAACAGTCCTTGGTCCCCGTCTGTTTTATCAAACAGCATATTTTTAATGCGGTCTTGGATATATATTTGGTTGGAGAATATGAGCCATGCAACTTTGCTGGTCATAGCATGTACTAGCTCTGTACACTTTGCTAGAGATGTAAGAATGTACATTGCTATCACTTGTTAAATAAATAAATAAATAAATAAATAAATAAATAAATAAATAAATAAATAAATAAATAAATAAATAAATAAAATTAAATTAAATTAAATAAAGCTTCGCTCACTCAGTTAAGAATGTTAAAATGGAACCAGCAAGGCTGTAAATTAAGATAATTTAAGTCTGAAAGAAATTAATTTACTTCCACTGAGAAAATTTTGATTAAAATGAGAACATTTTGTAAGTTAACTAATGTCTCGGAACAGATTGTTTGTCTTTGCAAAATCCACTGTGTATTCAAATTGGACTGTTTGTGTTCTCCCCAGTCTGGTGCACTCTGGGCCTGACACGGGGTCCCCTTACTCAGGCACCGAGCTCTTCTTTGCCACTCGAACCGGCACTCGCCTTGGAATCGAGACTCATCTTTTCCGAGCTGAGACCAGCAAGGATTTATCCCTGTGGACTCGACAAATAGTCAACGGCTGTCACGCATCAGCTGAGATGATCAAAGAAGTCAGTACCAGTGAGTACAGCGCCGTCACACTGACAATGATGTAAATGTGTATACACAGTGGTACCTTGACTTAGAAAGCTAATTTATTTCTAGTTTAATCTCATAGCTGATGTATTTAAAAATCAATTCTCTGCTTTGAAATGAATTAAAATGCCACAAATGGAAATAATGAAACATTTGAGGCCAGCCCACAGTAACGCTGCAAATTTTAGTTGTAATTTATAATAAAACATAAAAGAATGTGAAGCAATAAGCTTGTTCAAAAGTCATATAGATATACACAGATAGCAGTGAAGTGAAGTGAAGTGAAATTTATTTTTGAACATAAAATCATTTTTTCACATTTTCACATAATTTCATGTTATGCCAAATAAGGCACATAAATCAACATGTTCAAAAAAGGAGAAGGAAGAAGCTATTGCTTGTTTTTTTTCCTACCCCTTTTATACTTCATAATTGCAGTACAGTCGTGCATTTGTAAAGACTTCCTTAATGAGTGACATCCGGAGCTCTGACTCCCCCTCCAGTTAGCCACTTTCCTCGCATGACTATCTGCTTCCTTTTGTATCTGTGGCTCTTCTTTTGAAACATCACTTATCCGTTGGCTTGCAACACAGAGCCAAGCAAAAAAAAAAAGATTAATCAACCAAGCAATTTCTCATAATTTGCATACATTGTAAGACAAGGTATACCTGCATATTAAAATCAAAAGCTTCTTTAAAATGAACGTCACCTTAAACATATCCTCTGTGAATTGAGATAAAAATGCATGGAAGTACGAGGATGGAATAAATCACGCGGCACAG